>NC_143024.1:93396982-93414482 GCF_057628025.1 Oncorhynchus mykiss
ACAGAGGCAGCGATGCTTGGATGAGAATTAAATTGATCATTAAACATTAAAACTAATGATAATCATCATGGCGTTTTTTCTCCCAGGGGTTTCCTTCCTCCCTTCATCACTCACAGTAATTGAAAGCAATTTGAAAAGAGGAAGTTAGAAGGGTGAAGGTTTCCTTTACTAAGTGTCATCACATTCACATGAACACAGCCTCTAGACAATTTTGATATTGAGTGTAATTATGTTGATGATTACCGTATCAATACTGTTAGGGCCACAATACTGTTAGGGCAACAACACTGCTAGGGCAACAATACTGTTAGGGCAACAATACTGTTAGGGCAACAACACTGCTAGGGCCACAACACTGCTAGGGCCACAATACTGTTAGGGCAACAACACTGTTAGGGCCACAATACTGTTAGGGCAACAACACTGCTAGGGCCACAATACTGCTAGGGCCACAATACTGCTAGGGCCACAATACTGCTAGGGCCACAATACTGCTAGGGCCACAACACTGTTAGGGCCACAATACTGCTATGACCACAACACTGTTAGGGCCACAACACTGTTAGGGCCACAATACTGCTATGACCACAACACTGTTAGGGCAACAACACTGCTAGGGCCACAATACTGCTAGGACCACAATACTGCTAGGACCACAATACTGTTAGGGCCACAATACTGTTAGGGCCACAACGCTGTTAGGGCCACAATGCTGTTAGGGCCACAATACTGTTAGGGCCACAATACTGTTAGGGCCATAATACTGCTCGGGCCACAATACTGTTAGGGCCACAACACTGTTAGATCCACAATACTGTTAGGGCCACAATACTGCTAGGACCACAATACTGTTAAGGCCAAAATACTGCTAGGGACACAATACTGTTAGGGCCACAATACTGTTAGGGCCACAATGCTGTTAGGGCCACAACACTGTTAGGGCCACAACACTGTTAGGGGCATAATACTGTTAGGGCCACAATACTGTTAGGGCCATAATACTGCTCGGGCCACAATACTGCTAGGGCCACATTACTGTTAGGGCCACAATGCTGTTAGGGCCACAACACTGTTAGGGCCACAACACTGTTAGGGCCATAATACTGTTAGGGCCACAATACTGCTAGGGCCACAATGCTGTTGGGGCCACAATACTGTTAGGGCCACAACACTGTTAGGGCCACAATACTGCAAGGCCACAATACTGTTAGGGTCACAATACTGTTAGGGCCACAATACTGCTAGGACCACAACACTGTTAGGGCCACATTACTGTTAGGGCCACAACACTGTTATGGCCATAATACTGTTAGGGCCACAACACTGTTAGGGCCACAACACTGTTAGGGCCACAATAATGTTAGGGCCACAACGCTGTTAGGGCCACAATGCTGTTAGGGCCACAACGCTGTTAGGGCCAAAATACTGTTAGGGCCATAATACTGCTTGGGCCACAATACTGCTAGGGCCACAATACTGTTAGGTCCACAATACTGTTAGGGCCACAACACTGTTAGGGCCACAATACTGCTATGGCCACAATACTGTTAGGGCCACATTACTGTTAGGGCCACAACACTGTTAGGGCCACAACACTGTTAGGGCCACAACACTGTTAAGGCCACAACACTGTTAGGGTCACAATACTGCAAGGCCACAATACTGTTAGGGCCACAACACTTTTAGGGCCACAACACTGTTAGGGCCACAACACTGTTAGGGCCACAACACTGTTAGGGCCACAATACTGTTAGGGCCACAACGCTGTTAGGGCCACAATGCTGTTAGGGCCACAACGCTGTTAGGGCCAAAATACTGTTAGGGCCATAATACTGCTTGGGCCACAATACTGCTAGGGCCACAATACTGTTAGGTCCACAATACTGTTAGGGCCACAACACTGTTAGGGCCACAATACTGCTATGGCCACAATACTGTTAGGGCCACAATACTGTTAGGGCCACAATACTGTTAGGACCACAATACTGTTAGGGCCACATTACTGTTAGGGCCACAACACTGTTAGGGCCACAACACTGTTAGGGCCACAACACTGTTAAGGCCACAACACTGTTAGGGCCACAATACTGCAAGGCCACAATACTGTTAGGGCCACAACACTTTTAGGGCCACAACACTGTTAGGGCCACAATACTGCTAGGGCCACAATACTGTTAGGGCCACAACACTGTTAGGGCCACAATACTGTTAGGGTCACAACACTGTTAGGGCCACAACACTGTTAGGGCCTCAACACTGTTAGTGTATGTTAGGGCCACAATACTGTTAGGGCCACAACGCTGTTAGGGCCACAATACTGTTAGGGCCACAACGCTGTTAGGGCCAGCCAGAGGGACTCATGTAGGCTAACGACAGGAGCCAGTCAGAGAGACTCATCATGTTGATAATAAAGACAGGAGCCAGTCAGAGGCTAAGACTGTCTTGGGAGTGCACTAACAATCCAGATTGCAGTTCAGTACAATGGAAGCATGAAAACAGAGTGTTGTCTGACTGATGATAATATGGTTTCAGCCTCAGTCACAGGGTTTGGCCAGCCAGTCTCACTGTACTGGAGCTTAGCTGGATCTGTCTCTCTCTGTCTGTCGTAAAAGACTGCTTGTACTAATCCAAACCCATCAGATCTGGAATGATTAGAGCACAAAGGAAAGGATAGGGAGTGCATTTGGGATTGGCTGAATGTGTGGTTGTGACAGAATGATGGCGGTTGACTCAGTCTCCGGGTGGCCTGTCACTCTGTTGCTCTGTAGCCTGGCTATAGAAATAGAATCCATAGAACGGGTGTGCCCATTCAATTATAATGGGTGTGCCCATTCAATTATAATGGGTGTGCCCATTCAATTATAATGGGTGTGCCCATCCAATCCACCATTAGCTCTGACAAATTGAAAACTCTAGTCATTGGCGACTCCATTACCCGCAGTATTAGACTTGAGAATCATCCAGCGATCATACACTGTTTACCGGGGGGCAGGGCTACCGACGTTAAGGCTAATCTGAAGATGGTGCTGGCTAAAGCTAAAACTGGCGAGTGTAGAGAGTATAGAGATATTGTTATCCACGTCGGCACCAACGATGTTAGGATGAAACAGTCAGAGATCACCAAGCGCAACATAGCTTCTGCGTGTAAATCAGCTAGAAAGATGTGTCGGCATCGAGTAATTGTCTCTGGCCCCCTCCCAGTTAGGGGGAGTGATGAGCTCTACAGCAGAGTCTCACAACTCAATCGCTGGTTGAAAACTGTTTTCTGCCCCTCCCAAAAGATAGAATTTGTAGATAATTGGCCCTCTTTCTGGGACTCACCCACAAACAGGACCAAGCCTGACCTGCTGAGGAGTGACGGACTCCATCCTAGCTGGAGGGGTGCTCTCATTTTATCTACCAACATAGACAGGGCTCTAACTCCTCTAGCTCCACAATGAAATAGGGTGCAGGCCAGGCAGCAGGCTGTTAGCCAGCCTGCCAGCATAGTGGAGTCTGCCACTAGCACAGTCAGTGTAGTCAGCTCAGCTATCACCATTGAGACCGTGTCTGTGCCTCGACCTAGGTTGGGCAAAACTAAACATGGCGGTGTTCGCCTTAGCAATCTCACTAGTATAAAGACCACCTCCATTCCTGTCATTATTGAAAGAGATCATGATACCTCACATCTCAAAATAGGGCTACTTAATGTTAGATCCCTTACTTCAAAGGCAATTATAGTCAATGAACTAATCACTGATCATAATCTTGATGTGATTGGCCTGACTGAAACATGGCTTAAGCCTGATGAATTTACTGTGTTAAATGAGGCCTCACCTCCTGGCTACACTAGTGACCATATCCCCCGTGCATCCCGCAAAGGCGGAGGTGTTGCTAACATTTACGATAGCAAATTTCAATTTACAAAAAAAAAAATGACGTTTTCGTCTTTTGAGCTTCTAGTCATGAAATCTATGCAGCCTACTCAATCACTTTTTATAGCTACTGTTTACAGGCCTCCTGGGCCATATACAGCGTTCCTCACTGAGTTCCCTGAATTCCTATCGGACCTTGTAGTCATAGCGGATAATATTCTAATCTTTGGTGACTTTAATATTCACATGGAAAAGTCCACAGACCCACTCCAAAAGGCTTTCGGAGCCATCATCGACTCAGTGGGTTTTGTCCAACATGTCTCTGGACCCACTCACTGTCACAGTCATACGCTGGACCTAGTTTTGTCCCATGGAATAAATGTTGTGGATCTTAATGTTTTTCCTCATAATCCTGGACTATCGGACCACCATTTTATTACGTTTGCAATTGCAACAAATAATCTGCTCAGACCCCAACCAAGGATCATCAAAAGTCGTGCTATAAATTCACAGACAACACAAAGATTCCTTGATGTCCTTCCAGACTCCTTCTGCCTACCCAAGGACGCCAGAGGACAAAAATCAGTTAACCACCTAACTGAGGAACTCAACTTAACCTTGCGCAATACCCTAGATGCAGTTGCACCCCTAAAAACTAAAAACATTTCTCATAAGAAACTAGCTCCCTGGTACACAGAAAATACCCGAGCTCTGAAGCAAGCTTCCAGAAAATTGGAACGGAAATGGCGCCACACCAAACTGGAAGTCTTCCGACTAGCTTGGAAAGACAGTACTGTGCAGTACCGAAGAGCCCTTACTGCTGCTCGATCATCCTATTTTTCTAACTTAATTGAGGAAAATAAGAACAATCCGAAATTCCTTTTTGATACTGTCGCAAAGCTAACTAAAAAGCAGCATTCCCCAAGAGAGGATGACTTTCACTTTAGCAGTGATAAATTCATGAACTTCTTTGAGGAAAAGATTATGATTATTAGAAAGCAAATTACGGACTCTTCCTTAAATCTGCGTATTCCTTCAAAGCTCAGTTGTCCTGAGTCTGCACAACTCTGCCAGGACCTAGGATCAAGAGAGACACTCAAGTGTTTTAGTACTATATCTCTTGACACAATGATGAAAATAATCATGGCCTCTAAACCTTCAAGCTGCATACTGGACCCTATTCCAACTAAACTACTGAAAGAGCTGCTTCCTGTGCTTGGCCCTCCTATGTTGAACATAATAAACGGCTCTCTATCCACCGGATGTGTACCAAACTCACTAAAAGTGGCAGTAATAAAGCCTCTCTTGAAAAAGCCAAACCTTGACCCAGAAAATATAAAAAACTATCGGCCTATATCGAATCTTCCATTCCTCTCAAAAATTTTAGAAAAGGCTGTTGCGCAACAACTCACTGCCTTCCTGAAGACAAACAATGTATACGAAATGCTTCAGTCTGGTTTTAGACCCCATCATAGCACTGAGACGGCACTTGTGAAGGTGGTAAATGACATTTTAATGGCATCGGACCGAGGCTCTGCATCTGTCCTCGTGCTCCTAGACCTTAGTGCTGCTTTTGATACCATCGATCACCACATTCTTTTGGAGAGATTGGAAACCCAAATTGGTCTACACGGACAGGTTCTGGCCTGGTTTAGATCTTATCTGTCGGAAAGATATCAGTTTGTCTCTGTGAATGGTCTGTCCTCTGACAAATCAACTGTAAATTTCGGTGTTCCTCAAGGTTCCGTTTTAGGACCACTATTGTTTTCACTATATATTTTACCTCTTGGGGATGTTATTCGAAAACATAATGTTAACTTTCACTGCTATGCGGATGACACACAGCTGTACATTTCAATTAAACATGGTGAAGCCCCAAAATTGCCCTTGCTAGAAGAATGTGTTTCAGACATAAGGAAGTGGATGGCTGCAAACTTTCTACTTTTAAACTCGGACAAAACAGAGATGCTTGTTCTAGGTCCCAAGAAACAAAGAGATCTTCTGTTGAATCTGACAATTAATCTTAATGGTTGTACAGTCGTCTCAAATAAAACTGTGAAGGACCTCGGCGTTACTCTGGACCCTGATCTTTCTTTTGAAGAACATATCAAGACCATTTCAAGGACAGCTTTTTTCCATCTACGTAACATTGCAAAAATCAGGAACTTTCTGTCCAAATATGATGCAGAAAAATTAATCCATGCTTTTGTCACTTCCAGGTTAGACTACTGCAATGCTCTACTTTCCGGCTACCCGGATAAAGCACTAAATAAACTTCAGTTAGTGCTAAATACGGCTGCTAGAATCCTGACTAGAACCAAAAAATTTGATCATATTACTCCAGTGCTAGCCTCTCTACACTGGCTTCCTGTCAAAGCAAGGGCTGATTTCAAGGTTTTACTGCTAACCTACAAAGCATTACATGGGCTTGCTCCTATCTATCTCTCTGATTTGGTCCTGCCGTACATACCTACACGTACGCTACGGTCACAAGACGCAGGCCTCCTAATTGTCCCTAGAATTTTTAAGCAAACAGCTGGAGGCAGGGCTTTCTCCTATAGAGCTCCATTTTTATGGAACGGTCTGCCTACCCATGTCAGAGACGCAAACTCGGTCTCAACCTTTAAGTCTCTACTGAAGACTCATCTCTTCAGTGGGTCATATGATTGAGTGTAGTCTGGCCCAGGAGTGGGAGGGTGAACGGAAAGGCTCTGGAGCAACGAACCACCCTTGCTGTCTCTGCCTGGCCGGTTCCCCTCTTTCCACTGGGATTCTCTGCCTCTAACCCTATTACAGGGGCTGAGTCACTGGCTTTACTGGGGCTCTCTCATGCCGTCCCTGGAGGAGGTGCGTCACCTGAGTGGGTTGAGTCACTGATGTGGTCATCCTGTCTGGGTTGGCGCCCCCCCCCCCCCCCTTAAGTTGTGCCGTGGCGGAGGTCTTTGTGGGCTATACTCAGCCTTGTCTCAGGATGGTAAGTTGGTGGTTGAAGATATCCCTCTAGTGGTGTGGGGGCTGTGCTTTGGCAAAGTGGGTGGGGTTATATCCTTCCTGTTTGGCCCTGTCCGGGGGTGTCCTCGGAGTGGGCCACAGTGTCTCCTGACCCCTCCTGTCTCAGCCTCCAGTATTTATGCTGCAGTAGTTTATGTGTCGGGGGGCTAGGGTCAGTTTGTTATATCTGGAGTACTTCTCCTGTCCTATTCGAATCTAAGTGTGCGTTCTCTAATTCTCTCCTTCTCCTTTTCTCTCTCTCGGAGGACCTGAGCCCTAGGACCATGCCCCAGGACTACCTGACATGATGACTCCTTGCTGTCCCCAGTCCACCTGGCTGTGCTGCTGCTCCAGTTTCAACTGTTCTGCCTTATTATTATTCGACCATGCTGATCATTTATGAACATTTGAACATCTTGGCCATGTTCTGTTATAATCTCCACCCGGCACAGCCAGAAGAGGACTGGCCATCCCACATATGCTCTCTCTAATTCTCTCTTTCTTTCTCTCTCTCGGAGGACCTGAGCCCTAGGACCATGCCCCAGGAATACCTGACATGATGACTCCTTGCTGTCCCCAGTCCACCTGACTGTGCTGCTGCTCCAGTTTCAACTATTCTGCCTTATTATTATTCGACCATGCTGGTCATTTATGAACATTTGAACATCTTGACCATGTTTTGTTATCTCCACCCGGCACAGCCAGAAGAGGACTGGCCACCCCACATAGCCTGGTTCCTCTCTAGGTTTCTTCCTAGGTTTTGGCCTTTCTAGGGAGTTTTTCCTAGCCACCGTGCTTCTTCACCTGCATTGCTTGCTGTTTGGTGTTTTAGGCTGGGTTTCTGTACAGCACTTTGAGATATCAGCTGATGTACGAAGGGCTATATAAAATAAATTTGATTGATTGAATTTGATTGATTGATTATAATGGGTGTGCCCATCCAATTATAATGGGTGTGCCCATTCAATTATAATGGGTGTGCCCATTCAATTATAATGGGTGTGCCCATTCAATTATAATGGGTGTGCCCAATCAATTATAATGAGTGTGCCCAATCAATTATAATGGGTGTGCCCATTCAATTATAATGGGTGTGCCCAATCAATTATAATGGGTGTGCCCATTCAAGTCAATTATAATAGGTGTGCCCATTCAAGTCAATTATAACGTGTGTGCCCATTCAAGTCAATTATAATGGGTGTGCCCATTCAAGTCAATTATAATGTGTGTAGACATTCAATTCAATTATAATGGGTGTGCCGATTCATGTCAATTATAACGGGTGTGCCCATTCAAGTCAATTATAACATGTGTGTGCCTATTCAATTAAATTATAAAAGGTGTGCCCATTCAATTCAATTATAATGGGTGGGCCCATTCATTTCAAATACAATGTCTAGCCCATTCAATTAATTTATAACGGGTGTGCCCATTCAATTCAATTATAATGGGTGTGCCCATTCAAGTCAATCATAAGGTGTGTGCCCATTCAATTCAATTATAATAAGTGTGCTCATTCAATTAAACTATAATGAGTGTGCCCATTCAAGTCAATTATCATGTGTGTAGACATTCAATTCAATTATAATAGGTGTGCCCATTCAATTCAATTGTAATTGGTGTGCCCATTCATGTCAATTATAACGGTTGTGCCCATTCTATTCAATTATAACTGGTGTGCCCATTCAATTAAATTATAATGGGTATACCCATTCAATTCAATTATAATGGTCGTGCCCCTTCAATTCAATTATAACGTGTGTGCCCATTCAATTAAATTATAATGTGTGTGCCCATTCAAGTCAATCATAACGTGTGTGCCCATTCAATTCAATTATAATGGGTGTGCCCATTCAAGTAAGTTTTAACGTGTGTGCCCATTCATGTCAATTATAATAGGTGTGCCCATTCAATTCAATTATATAGGTGTTCCCATCCATTTAAATTATAATGGGTGTGCCCATTCAATTCAGTTATAACGGGTGTGCCCATTCAAGTCAATTGTAACGTATGTGCCTATTCAATTCAATTATGATTGGTGTGCCCATTCATTTCAATTAGAATGGGTGTGCCCATTCATGTAAATTAGAATGGGTGTGCCCATTCAAGTCAATTTAATTAATTAGCATAATAAAAAAATCTCCATAAAAATCAGTCAGGTTAAGCTAGAGATCTGTTAAGCTAAAGCTCTGTTTGTTTCATTAGATGCATCTCAATCCAGCACATCTGCCAATGGCGTACTTCCGCACCTGCGGTGAAAGGTGACAGAGCTAGGGAGGTGTTTGTCAGACCATGAGACATTTGCAAAAATCTGTCTTTTCACAAAATCATCTGTAGCGTCCGAACGGTTTGGCCTACACCATTATTATTGGCCAGCTATTGAAAGATGAGACTCTCACGACCATAATGATGTTCTCTGTTTTTTTCTAGGACCAGGAGATTCGTCTGAAGTCGATACATCTGATCTGCCAACTTCTGTCTGTTGTGTCCAAACCAGAGTATGTGAGCAGTGCAGTGCAGTTCAGAACAGAGCAGAGCAGAGCAGGTCAGAGCAGTGCAGAGCAGTGCAGTGCAGAGCAGAGCAGAGCAGAGCAGAGCAGTGCAGAGCAGAGCAGAGCAGTGCAGTGCAGAGCAGAGCAGAGCAGTGCAGAGGAGAGCAGTGCAGAGCAGAGCAGAGCAGAGCAGTGCAGAGCAGAGCAGAGCAGAGCAGTGCAGAGCAGAGCAGAGCCGGAACGAGGAGCCTAATTTGACTGGACCACAGAGCAAGATTCCCAAAGGCTGGAGCATTGGCCTTTTCGCCACTTCCAATTTCTCTCCAAGTAGCGCTCACTTCACGAACTCAGAGCCCAGGCCCAGCATGCATCTGTAGTATACTTGTGTGCTGCTATAGAGCCTATATGCGCAATTTATAGACTATAATGATTTAATTCAACGAAATGTTGTTTAAATGCTGAGCGCTTTATATCCCTACCAGTCTATTGTGGCACACCTACCAGTCTATTGTGGCACACCTACCAGTTTATTGTGGCACACCTACCAGTCTATTGTGTCGACACTCGCAAATGCTTCACAATGTATTTCTTTGTAGGCTATAGCCTTGAAATAATTTAAATAATATAGCCTAAAATAATTCATTTTCATTCCTTCTTGGACACCCTGTCTGGCTCCTGACCTATTTAGTGTGTTTATATGCTGTTTACCATGTAGCCTATTTGTTTATTCAAATAAATATGATAACACGAGTCTCCTATGTTTTGTATTGAAGTCAATGTACCCAGAGGAGGACAGAAGCTAGCTGTCCTCCGGCTACACCATGGTGCTACCTAACAGAGTGCTGTTGAGGCTACTGTAGACTTTCATTTTAAAACATTGTGTTTTAATCAATTACTTGGATGATGTGAATATATTTAGTATAGTTTTAACTTTAATGTTTCACTATTTTTATTTTTATGAAATTCACTGAGGAGGATGGTCCTCCCCTTCCTCATCTGACGGGCCTCCGCTGGCGGATTCTGTTCCGATTCATCTGTATGTATTAAAGGCTGTTCCCAGAGAGAGTTGCTTTACAAAACAGTGATGGACCAGGGAGCTGCACGGCTCTGATAAGACCTGATTTAAACACCTAACAATGGTAACCCAGCAGAAGACACAGAAAGCCTCATTGTGATGAGAAAGCCTAAACCGTGTCTTAATATTCCTGGATTGTGTTTCTCTCTCTCACACTTCCTCTCTCTCTCTCTCTCTCTCTCTCTCTCTCTCTCTCTCTCACTCCTCCTGTTTCTCTCACTCTCACTCCTGTTTCTCTCTCTCTCTCTCACTCTTCCTGTTTCTCTCTCTTTCTCCCACTCTTCCTGTTTCTCTCTCTTTCTCTCACTCTTCCTGTTTCTCTCTCTTTCTCTCACTCTTTCTGTCTCTCTCTCTCTCTCTCTCTCTTTCTCTCTCTCACTGTTCCTGTTTCTCTCTCTCTCACTCTCCCTGTTTCTCTCTTTCTCTCTCTCTCTCTCTCTCTCACTCCTCCTGTTTCTCTCTCTCACTCTTCCTGTTTCTCTCTCTCACGCTCTTCCTCTTTCTCTCTCTCACTCCTCCTGTTTCTCTCTCACTCTTCCTGTTTTTCTCTCTCACTCTTCCTGTTTCTCTCTCTCTCTCACTCCTCCTGTTTCTCTCTCTCACTACCTGTTTCTCTCTCTCTCTCTTCCTGTTTCTCTCTCTCTCTTCCTGTTTCTCTCTCTCACCCTTCCTGTTTCTCTCTCACTCTTCCTGTTTCTCTCTCTCTCTCACTTGCTGTTTCTCTCTCACTCTTCCTGTTTCTCTCTATTCCTATTTCTCTCTCTCACTTTTCCTGTTTCTCTCTCACTCTTCCTGTTTCTCTCTCTCTCTCTCTCATTATTCCTGTTTCTCTCTCACTCTTCCTGTTTTTCTCTCTCACTCTTCCTGTTTCTATCTCTCTCACTCTTCCTGTTTCTCTCTCTCACTCTACCTGTTTCTCTCTCTCTCTCTTCCTGTTTCTCTCTCTTCCTGTTTCTCTCTCTCACTCTTCCTGTTTCTCTCTAACTCTTCCTTTTTCTCTCTCTCACTCTTCCTGTTTCTCTCTCTCACTCTTCCTGTTTCTCTCTCTCACTCTTCCTGTTTCTCTCTCACTCCTTTTATTCACTCCCTTCTTCTTCTCCCTCCCCCCCACCATGTTTCTATGTGCCATGCATATGTACTTTCAAGTGGATTATGCAGACGAAGTGTGGTTTTTCTCATCAGTTTTATGGAACAGATACAGTGTATTCTACATTAGTCTACCACTGCCTGACCTGCATGACTTGGACAATGTTATGCTGCTGCTGCATGACATTGAAACTCGACTTCTCCTAGATTATTTCCTCGGGTTTAATCCTTGGAGCCAGCCAGTGGATGCAGTACCCAAATGCAGTGGCTGTAACTGGCAGAGTTCCAGGAAACAGTTCCTGTTCCTGCCCAGCCCGAGGGGAGACCTGGGAGGCCATTTGGGACCTAGCCCGCGTGCACAGTTTGCTTCCCTCAGCACTCATCAATCTCTCTCAACCAGCAGATGCTCTGTGGCAGGCAGAGAGAGGAAGGAAGGGCTAGCTGCTGAAATATGGCCACGACCATACCAGAGATGAATAGGTACTTTTAAATATGGATGAGGTTCATCCTGGGTTACCTAGTTTATTAGAGGTTATGGTCTGGCTGAGGCTTTGGATGGTCAAACAACAGTGCTGTTGTTTACTATTTAAAAATGTACAACCAGAGAGTAGATTGGATAAGATCTCCTCCCTACTAATGGTTGCTGTTTCATGGTTATTTTGTGATAGAGGGTCTATGCTGCCCTTGTCACGCCCTGGCCATAGACAGGCTTTTTATTCTCTATTTTGGTCAGGCCGGGGTGTGACGAGGGTAGGCATTCTATGTTCTTTTTTCTATGTTTTTGTATTTCTTTGTTTTTGGCCTGGTATGGTTCTCAATCAGGGACAGCTGTCTGTCGTTGTCTCTGATTGAAAACCATACTTAGGTAGCTCTGGCTCACATGGGTTTTGTGGGTAGTTTTTTTCTGTTTCGTATCTGTACCAGACAGAACTGTTTCGGTTATTCTTTTTGTCATTTTCGTATTTAGTGTTCATTTGCTAATAAATTAATTATGAACACGTACCACCCTGCACCTTGGTCCTCACATTGTTCTCTTGAATGCCGTGACAGCCCTGTCTAGTGACGGTCTGACATACCGCGGCTTTCAGCCAATCAGCATTCAGGTTGCTCTGTGTGGTCACTCATCAAATGTAGCCTCATCTCAAACTAAACTGTTGTTAGCTAGGCGTACCTCCATTTATCCTGCGTCTGATTGAGCTGAGCCAATGATTGCAGTCTCCTGGATAACAGTGTCATTAGAGGAAGCAGCCATGTAAACAGTATTATTGGAGGCCAAATCCATTATCCTAATTGCCAAAGCCTTCATTAGGTCATTTTATCTGATCCAGCTGCAATTGTCTGAATGTTAATGGACACTATTATGTTGTTATGATAATGGTCATCCTTTTTACACACAATCACAGTTTGACATTCCGAAAGTACAATATTCTCTCCATTCATCTAACCAAACCAGGCTACAAATAAGGAAGAGACACATTACGGCAATGCAGACACTAATGAGTCTGAGATAATTCAACCATTGCACGTTGCAGTAATGAGTAAGGTAGTGTGTGATTTGTTACAGTCTTAGTCAGAACATCCACCATGATAATCATACCTATTGTCTTTGGATGCTAGTGTCTTGTTGTTAAACGGTAGAACACTTCTCTAAACATTGGACAGTGGGGCCCGTATTCATTAGGGTAGTAATTACCGTAGTCCCCAAAAAACGTTAACAAAAAATCTGTAAAAAAAAACAAATGAAAACAAGGGTTTTTTATTGGACGAGTTCAGATTGAACCTCCTTGTTTCATGACTGTTTTTCTTCCATTTCGTGCCCTACTGAACGTCGTTCTGCCCCTGAACAAGGCAGTTAACCCACTGTTCTTAGGCTGTCATTGAAAATAAGAATTTGTTCTTAACTGACTTGCCTAGTTAAATACATTTAAAAAAATTAAAAACAGAGAGCTTCAACCAATTCCCCTGAGATTCCCCCAAGGGATGATTAAAAGAAAGAGACAACGCTTAGTACGGTGCAAAATGAGCCAAAACAAGATTCCTGGTGGTAAAAACCATGAAGGTGAATGGCTCATTCTTCCTGATGCTAAAAAACCATGAAGGGGAATGGCTCATTCATTCTGATGCTAAAAACATGAAGGGGAATGGCTCATTCTTCCTGATGCTAAAAACCACAAAGGGGAATGGCTCATTCTTCCTGATGCTAAAAACCACGAAGGGGAATGGCTCATTCTTCCTGATGCTAAAAACCATGAAGGGGAATGGCTCATTCTTCCTGATGCTAAGAAAACCACGAAGGGGAATGGCTCATTCTTCCTGATGCTAAAAACCATGGAGGGGAGTGGCTCATTCTTCCTGATGCTAAAAAACCACAAAGGGGAATGGCTCATTCTTCCTGATGCTAAAAACCCTGAAGGGGAATGGCTCATTCTTCCTGATGCTAAAAACCATGAAGGGGAATGGCTCATTCTTCCTGATGCTAAGAAAACCACGAAGGGGAATGGCTCATTCTTCCTGATGCTAAAAACCATGGAGGGGAGTGGCTCATTCTTCCTGATGCTAAAAAACCCTGAAGGGGAATGGCTCATTCTTCCTGATGCTAAAAACCATGAAGGGGAATGGCTCATTCTTCCTGATGCTAAAAACCATGAAGGGGAATGGGTCAAAAAGACACATTTCAGTTGTACAACTGACTAGGTAACTGACTATGTATCTGACTTAGGTATCTGACTAGGTAACTGACTAGGTATCTGACTAGGTAAATGACTAGGTAACTGACTAGGTAACTGACTAGGTAACTGACTAGGTATCTGACTAGGTATCTGACTAGGTAACTGACTAGGTAACTGACTAGGTAACTGACTAGGTATCTGACTAGGTAACTGACTAGGTATCTGACTAGGTAACTGACTAGGTAACTGACTAGGTAACTGACTAGGTATCTGACTAGGTATCTGACTAGATAACTGACTAGGTAACTGACTAGGTAACTGACTAGGTAACTGACTAGGTATCTGACTAGGTAACTGACTAGGTAACTGACTAGGTAACTGACTAGGTAACTGACTAGATATCTGACTTGGTAACTGACTAGGTACAGTGCCTTGCGAAAGTATTCGCCCCCCTTGAACTTTGCAACCTTTTGCCACATTTCAGGCTTCAAACATAAAGATATAAAACTGTATTTTTTTGTGAAGAATCAACAACAAGTGGGACACAATCATGAAGTGGAACGACATTTATTGGATATTTCAAACTTTTTTAACAAATCAAAAACTGAAAAATTGGGCGTGCAAAATTATTCAGCCCCTTTACTTTCAGTGCAGCAAACTCTCTCCAGAAGTTCAGTGAGGATCTCTGAATGATCCAATGTTGACCTAAATGACTAATGATGATAAATACAATCCACCTGTGTGTAATCAAGTCTCCGTATAAATGCACCTGCACTGTGATAGTCTCAGAGGTCCGTTAAAAGCGCAGAGAGCATCATGAAGAACAAGGAACACACCAGGCAGGTCCGAGATACTGTTGTGAAGAAGTTTAAAGCCGGATTTGGATACAAAAAGATTTCCCAAGCTTTAAACATCCCAAGGAGCACTGTGCAAGCGATAATATTGAAATGGAAGGAGTATCAGACCACTGCAAATCTACCAAGACCTGGCCGTCCCTCTAAACTTTCAGCTCATACAAGGAGAAGACTGATCAGAGATGCAGCCAAGAGGCCCATGATCACACTGGATGAACTGCAGAGATCTACAGCTGAGGTGGGAGACTCTGTCCATAGGACAACAATCAGTCGTATATTGCACAAATCTGGCCTTTATGGAAGAGTGGCAAGAAGAAAGCCATTTCTTAAGGATATCCATAAAAAGTGTTGTTTAAAGTTTGCCACAAGCCACCTGGGTGACACACCAAACATGTGGAAGAAGGTGCTCTGGTCAGATGAAACCCAAATTGAACTTTCTGGCAACAATGCAAAACATTATGTTTAGCGTAAAAGCAACACAGCTCATCACCCTGAACACACCATCCCCACTGTCCAACATGGTGGTGGCAGCATCATGGTTTGGGCCTGCTTTTCTTCAGCAGGGACAGGGAAGATGGTTAAAATTGATGGGAAGATGGATGGAGCCAAATACAGGACCATTCTGGAAGAAAACCTGATGGAGTCTGCAAAATACCTGAGACTGGGACGGAGATTTGTCTTCCAACAAGACAATGATCCAAAACATAAAGCAAAATCTACAATGGAATGGTTCAAAAATAAACATATCCAGGTGTTAGAATGGCCAAGTCAAAGTCCATACCTGAATCCAATCGAGAATCTGTGGAAAGAACTGAAAACTGCTGTTCACAAATGCTCTCCATCCAACCTCACTGAGCTCGAGCTGTTTTGCAAGGAGGAATGGGAAAAAATTTCAGTCTCTCGATGTGCAAAACTGATAGAGACATACCCCAAGCGACTTACAGCTGTAATCGCAGCAAAAGGTGGCGCTACAAAGTATTAACTTAAGGGGGCTGAATAATTCTGCACGCCCAATTTTTCAGTTTTTGATTTGTTAAAAAAGTTTGAAATATCCAATAAACGTCGTTCCACTTCATGATTGTGTCCCACTTGTTGTTGATTCTTCACAAAAAATACAGTTTTATATCTTTATGTTTGAAGCCTGAAATGTGGCAAAAGGTCGCAAAGTTCAAGGGGGCCGAATACTTTCGCAAGGCACTGTATAAACACACCACTAACATGTCAACGACCCACTTCGGGTCACGACCCACACTTTAAGAAAGTCTGCCCTATTTAATGCACTACGTTAGACCTGTAGCCCTGGTCCCTGGTTTAGAAGTAGTGCCCTATTTAGAGCACTCCGTTAGACCTGCAGCCCTGGTCCCTGGTTTAGAAGTAGTGTCCTATATAAGGAAAAAGGGTGTAATTTGGGACACTACCCGAAGCCTGTCTTTAACAGCCCTTAATATAGACTTCAGATAGGAACCTGTAGGGAGCGTTTACACGGTAATAGTTGTCACGGCGAAGGGAAGGGAGCAGAGATGTGTCATGATAGTAACCTTGTCAACGCTGAGGGATTATGATGCCAGACACGAAAGTGGTCCGACTAAAGAGCTTCATCATGGCCAATCTTTTTTTGGGGGGGAGGGGGGCTGCTTTTTATGACACCAAGGCAATGTCTGAACTGTCTTCCAAAGCAAATGGGGAACATTCCCAGAACATGAGCTGAGATTTTCCCATGAACCTCTCTGTTATGCTGGAAACGGCTGTAACGAGTTATGATCAGTTACAGTAAGATTATAAACATTAGGTGTTTTAACTTCTCCACATGTATTTTTCAGAAGCAGAGGATGTCCTCTTTCATAGGCTCCCCCCCCCCCCCCCCCCCGCTAGAGTTGATAGATCCAACTGTTTGACTGTCCAACTGTAAAGCTAAATGTTTGATCATTGTATCAAAATCATAAAAATAAAAAAAATCAAATTATGACATTTATGAATGTTTTGCCAAATATATATATATATTTTTTGGTGCCAAACTTCAGATCACTGTCCCTTGGCCTGTGAACATCACAGGTAAACCATCCTTGTGATCGTCATGGTTAAATCCCTCTTCACTGCACAGAAGACCGTGTTCGTCTCTAGCACAAAGGTCAAGGGTCAAGGGCAAATGGACTTCAAAGTGACTTCAGATCAGGGAGGCTGTAAAGTAACTAAATGTGAAAAAGTCAAGCGGTCTGAATCCTTTCCTGAACGACCTTTAACTTGTGTGGATCAGGCTCTATCATACTTACACTGTTTCTTTTGTCATTATGCGATATTGTAATTTTAACCCGTTTTAGAATGAGGCTGTAAAGTAACTAAATGTGGAAAAAGTCAAGCTGTCTGAATCCTTTCCGAACGACCTTTAACTAACCATCCTGTTTATACGCCGTGTACTTCTGGACCAATTTTTACAAGGTATCCAAGACTATGAGTGCTGATCTAGGATCACTGAAGAAGG
>NC_143024.1:93576982-93681982 GCF_057628025.1 Oncorhynchus mykiss
ATCTAAAGTAACCCACGTGGTTTATATGAATCTAAAGGAACCCACGTGGTTTATATGAATCTAAAGTAACCCACGTGGTTTATATGAATCTAAAGTAGCCCACGTGGTTTATATGAATCTAAAGTAACCCACGTGGTTTATATGAATCTAAAGGAACCCACGTGGTTTATATGAATCTAAAGGAACCCACGTGGTTTATATGAATCTAAAGGAACCCACGTGGTTTATATGAATCTAAAGGAACCCACGTGGTTTATATGAATCTAAAGGAACCCACGTGGTTTATATGAATCTAAAGGAACCCACGTGGTTTATATGAATCTAAAGTAACCCACGTGGTTTATGTGAATCTAAAGTAACCCATGTGGTTTATATGAATCTAAGGTAACCCACGTGGTTTATATGAATCTAAAGGAACCCACGTGGTTTACAGTGGGGCAAAAAAGTATTTAGTCAGCCACCAATTGTGCAAGTTCTCCTACTTAAAAAGATGAGAGAGGCCTGTAATTTTCATCATAGGTACACTTCAACTATGACAGACGAAATGAGGGAAAAATTCCAGAAAATCACATTGTAGGATTTTTAATGAATTTATTTGCAAATTATGGGAGAAAATAAGTATTTGGTCACCTACAAACAAGCAAGATTTCTGGCTCTCACAGACCTGTAACTTCTTCTTTAAGAGGCTCCTCTGTCCTCCACTCATTACCTGTATTAATGGCACCTGTTTGAACTTGTTATCAGTATAAAAGACACCTGTCCACAACCTCAAACAGTCACACTCCAAACTCCACTATGGCCAAGACCAAAGAGCTGTCAAAGGACACCAGAAACAAAATTGTAGATCTGCACCAGGCTGGAAAGACTGAATCTGCAATAGGTAAGCAGCTTGGTTTGAAGAAATCAACTGTGGGAGCAATTATTAGGAAATGGAAGACATACAAGACCACTGATAATCTCCCTCGATCTGGGGCTCCACGCAAGATCTCACGCCGTGGGGTCAAAATGATCACAAGAACGGTGAATAAAAATCCCAGAACCACACGGGGGGACCTAGTGAATGACCTACAGAGAGCTGGGACCAAAGTAACAAAGCCTACCATCAGTAACACTACACCGCCAGGGACTCAAATCCTGCAGTGCCAGACGTGTCCCCCTGCTTAAGCCAGTACATGTCCAGGCCCGTCTGAAGTTTGCTAGAGAGCATTTGGATGATCCAGAAGAAGATTGGGAGAATGTCATATGGTCAGGTGAAACCAAAATATAACTTTTTGGTAAAAACACAACTCTTCATGTTTGGAGGACAAAGAATGCTGAGTTGCATCCAAAGAACACCATACCTACTGTGAAGCATGGGTGTGGAAACATCATGCTTTGGGGCTGTTTCTCTGTAAAGGGACCAGGACGACTGATCCGTGTAAAGGAAAGAATGAATGGGGCCATGTATCGTGAGTTTTGAGTGAAAACCTCCTTCCATCAGCAAGGGCATAGAAGACGAAACGTGGCTGGGTCTTTCAGCATGACAATGATCCCAAACACACCGCCCGGGCAACGAAGGAGTGGCTTCGTAAGAAGCATTTCAAGGTCCTGGAGTGGCCTAGCCAGTCTCCAGATCTCAACCCCATAGAAAATCTTTGGAGGGAGTTGAAAGTTCATGTTGCCTAGCAAAAAGCCCCAAAACATCACTGCTCTAGAGGAGATCTGCATGGAGGAATGGGCCAAAATACCAGCAACAGTGTGTGAAAACCTTGTGAAGACTTACAGAAAACGTTTGACCTCTGTCATTGCCAACAAAGGGTATATCACAAAGTATTGAGATAAACTTTTGTTATTGACCAAGTACTTATTTTCCACCATAATTTGCAAATAAATTCATAAAAAAATCCTACAATGTGATTTTCTGGATTTCTTTTCTCATTTTGTCTGTCATAGTTGAATTGTACCTATGATGAAAATTACAGGCCTCTCTCATCTTTTTAAGTGGGAGAACTTGCACAATTGGTGGCTGACTAAATACTTTTTTGCCCCACTGTATATGAATCTAAAGTAACCCACATGGTTTATGTGAATCTAAAGTAACCCACGTGGTTTATATGAATCTAAAGTAACCGACGTGGTTTACATGAATCTAAAGTAACCCACGTGGTTTATATGAATCTAAAGGAACCCACGTGGTTTATATGAATCTAAAGTAGCCCACATGTTGCATACTCTGTATGCAATGTTGAATTGATCCTGTCAGGATAGATCTCCCCCTGTGAGTTGGCTGGCTGGCTGGTTGTCTGTCAGGATAGATCTCCCCCTGTGAGTTGGCTGGCTGGCTGGTTGTCTGTCAGGATAGATCTCCCCCTGTGAGTTGGCTGGCTGGCTGGTTGTCTGTCAGGATAGATCTCCCCCTGTGAGTTGGCTGGCTGGCTGGTTGTCTGTCAGGATAGATCTCCCCCTGTGAGTTGGCTGGCTGGCTGGTTGTCTGTCAGGATAGATCTCCCTCTGTGAGCTGGCTGGCTGTCAGGATAGATCTCCCCCTGTGGGCTGGCTGTCAGGATAGATCTCCCCCTGTGAGCTGGCTGTCAGGATAGATCTCCCCCTGTGAGCTGGCTGTCAGGATAGATCTCCCCCTGTGAGCTGGCTGGCTGTCAGGATAGATCTCACCCTGTGAGCTGGCTGGCTGTCAGAATAGATCTCCCCCTGTGAGCTGGCTGGCTTTCAGGATAGATCTCCCCCTGTGGGCTGGCTGGCTGGCTGTCAGGATAGATCTCCCCCTGTGAGCTGGCTGGCTGTCAGGATAGATCTCCCCCTGTGAGCTGGCTGGCTGTCAGGATAGATCTCCCCCTGTGAGATGGCTGGCTGTCAGGATAGATCTTACCCTATGAGCTGGCTGTCAGGATAGATCTCACCCTGTGAGCTGGCTGGCTGTCAGGATAGATCTCCCCCTGTGAGCTGGCTGTCAGGATAGATCTCCCCCTGTGAGCTGGCTGTCAGGATAGATCTCCCCCTGTGAGCTGTCTGTCATTATAGATCTCCCCTGTGAGCTGGCTGTCAGGATAGATCTCCCCCTGTGAGCTTGGCTGTCAGGATAGATCTCCCCCTGTGAGCTGGCTGTCAGGATAGATCTCCCCCTGTGAGCTGGCTGGCTGTCAGGATAGATCTCACCCTGTGAGCTGGCTGGCTGTCAGGATAGATCTCACCCTGTGAGCTGGCTGGCTGTCAGGATAGATCTCACCCTGTGAGCTGGCTGGCTTTCAGGATAGATCTCCCCCTGTGAGTTGGCTGGCTGGCTGGTTGTCTGTCAGGATAGATCTCCCTCTGTGAGCTGGCTGGCTGTCAGGATAGATCTCCCTCTGTGAGTTTGTTGGCTGGCTGTCAGGATAGATCTCCCCCTGTGGGCTGGCTGTCAGGATAGATCTCCCCCTGTGAGCTGGCTGTCAGGATAGATCTCCCCCTGTGAGCTGGCTGTCAGGATAGATCTCCCCCTGTGAGCTGGCTGGCTGTCAGGATAGATCTCACCCTGTGAGCTGGCTGGCTGTCAGGATAGATCTCCCCCTGTGAGCTGGCTGGCTTTCAGGATAGATCTCCCCCTGTGGGCTGGCTGGCTGGCTGTCAGGATAGATCTCCCCCTGTGAGCTGGCTGGCTGTTAGGATAGATCTCCCCCTGTGAGCTGGCTGGCTGTCAGGATAGATCTCCCCCTGTGAGATGGCTGTCAGGATAGATCTTACCCTGTGAGCTGGCTGTCAGGATAGATCTCACCCTGTGAGCTGGCTGGCTGTCAGGATAGATCTCCCCCTGTGAGCTGGCTGTCAGGATAGATCTCCCCCTGTGAGCTGGCTGTCAGGATAGATCTCCCCCTGTTAGCTGTCTGTCATTATAGATCTCCCCTGTGAGCTGGCTGTCAGGATAGATCTCCCCCTGTGAGCTTGGCTGTCAGGATAGATCTCCCCCTGTGAGCTTGGCTGTCAGGATAGATCTCCCCCTGTGAGCTGGCTGTCAGGATAGATCTCCCCCTGTGAGCTGGCTGGCTGTCAGGATAGATCTCACCCTGTGAGCTGGCTGGCTGTCAGGATAGATCTCACCCTGTGAGCTGGCTGGCTTTCAGGATAGATCTCCCCCTGTGGGCTGGCTGGCTGGCTGTCAGGATAGATCTCCCCCTGTGAGATGGCTGGCTGTCAGGATAGATCTCCCCCTGTGAGCTGGCTGGCTGTCAGGATAGATCTCCCCCTGTGAGCTGGCTGGCTGTCAGGATAGATCTCCCCCTGTGAGATGGCTGGCTGTCAGGATAGATCTCACCCTGTGAGCTGGCTGTCAGGATAGATCTCACCCTGTGAGCTGTCTGTCATTATAGATCTCCCCCTGTGGGCTGGCTGTCTGTCAGGATAGATCTCCCCCTGTGAGCTGGCTGTCTGTCAGGATAGATCTCCCCCTGTGAGATGGCTGGCTGTCAGGATAGATCTCACCCTGTGAGCTGGCTGTCAGGATAGATCTCACCCTGTGAGTTGGCTGGCTGGCTGGTTGTCTGTCAGGATAGATCTCCCCCTGTGAGTTGGCTGGCTGGTTGTCTGTCAGGATAGATCTCCCCCTGTGAGATGGCTGGCTGTCAGGATAGATCTCCCCCTGTGAGCTGGCTGGCTGTCAGGATAGATCTCCCCCTGTGAGCTGGCTGGCTGTCAGGATAGATCTCCCCCTGTGAGATGGCTGGCTGTCAGGATAGATCTCACCCTGTGAGCTGGCTGTCAGGATAGATCTCACCCTGTGAGTTGGCTGGCTGGCTGGTTGTCTGTCAGGATAGATCTCCCCCTGTGAGTTGGCTGGCTGGTTGTCTGTCAGGATAGATCTCCCTCTGTGAGCTGGTTGGCTGTCAGGATAGATCTCCCTCTGTGAGTTTGTTGGCTGGCTGTCAGGATAGATCTCCCTCTGTGGGCTGGCTGTCAGGATAGATCTCCCCCTGTGAGCTGGCTGTCAGGATAGATCTCCCCCTGTGAGCTGGCTGTCAGGATAGATCTCCCCCTGTGAGCTGGCTGGCTGTCAGGATAGATCTCACTCTGTGAGCTGGCTGGCTGTCAGGATAGATCTCCCCCTGTGGGCTGGCTGTCAGGATAGATCTCCCCCTGTGAGCTGGCTGTCAGGATAGATCTCCCCCTGTGAGCTGGCTGTCAGGATAGATCTCCCCCTGTGAGCTGGCTGGCTGTCAGGATAGATCTCACCCTGTGAGCTGGCTGGCTGTCAGGATAGATCTCCCCCTGTGAGCTGGCTGGCTTTCAGGATAGATCTCCCCCTGTGGGCTGGCTGGCTGGCTGTCAGGATAGATCTCCCCCTGTGAGCTGGCTGGCTGTCAGGATAGATCTCCCCCTGTGAGCTGGCTGGCTGTCAGGATAGATCTCCCCCTGTGAGATGGCTGGCTGTCAGGATAGATCTTACCCTATGAGCTGGCTGTCAGGATAGATCTCACCCTGTGAGCTGGCTGGCTGTCAGGATAGATCTCCCCCTGTGAGCTGGCTGTCAGGATAGATCTCCCCCTGTGAGCTGGCTGTCAGGATAGATCTCACCCTGTGAGCTTGGCTGTCAGGATAGATCTCCCCCTGTGAGCTGGCTGTCAGGATAGATCTCCCCCTGTGAGCTGGCTGGCTGTCAGGATAGATCTCACCCTGTGAGCTGGCTGGCTGTCAGGATAGATCTCACCCTGTGAGCTGGCTGGCTGTCAGGATAGATCTCACCCTGTGAGCTGGCTGGCTTTCAGGATAGATCTCCCCCTGTGAGTTGGCTGGCTGGCTGGTTGTCTGTCAGGATAGATCTCCCTCTGTGAGCTGGCTGGCTGTCAGGATAGATCTCCCTCTGTGAGTTTGTTGGCTGGCTGTCAGGATAGATCTCCCCCTGTGAGCTGGCTGTCAGGATAGATCTCCCCCTGTGAGCTGGCTGGCTGTCAGGATAGATCTCACCCTGTGAGCTGGCTGGCTGTCAGGATAGATCTCCCCCTGTGAGCTGGCTGGCTTTCAGGATAGATCTCCCCCTGTGGGCTGGCTGGCTGGCTGTCAGGATAGATCTCCCCCTGTGAGCTGGCTGGCTGTCAGGATAGATCTCCCCCTGTGAGCTGGCTGTCAGGATAGATCTCCCCCTGTGAGCTGTCTGTCATTATAGATCTCCCCTGTGAGCTGGCTGTCAGGATAGATCTCCCCCTGTGAGCTTGGCTGTCAGGATAGATCTCCCCCTGTGAGCTTGGCTGTCAGGATAGATCTCCCCCTGTGAGCTGGCTGTCAGGATAGATCTCACCCTGTGAGCTGGCTGGCTGTCAGGATAGATCTCCCCCTGTGAGCTGGCTGGCTTTCAGGATAGATCTCCCCCTGTGGGCTGGCTGGCTGTCAGGATAGATCTCCCCCTGTGAGCTGGCTGGCTGTCAGGATAGATCTCCCCCTGTGAGCTGGCTGGCTGTCAGGATAGATCTCCCCCTGTGAGATGGCTGTCAGGATAGATCTCCCCCTGTGAGCTGGCTGTCAGGATAGATCTCACCCTGTGAGCTGGCTGGCTGTCAGGATAGATCTCCCCCTGTGAGCTGGCTGTCAGGATAGATCTCCCCCTGTGAGCTGGCTGTCAGGATAGATCTCCCCCTGTGAGATGGCTGGCTGTCAGGATAGATCTCACCCTGTGAACTGGCTGTCAGGATAGATCTCACCCTTGTGAGCTGGCTGGCTGTCAGGATAGATCTCCCCCTGTGGGCTGGCTGGCTGGCTGTCAGGATAGATCTCCCCCTGTGAGATGGCTGGCTGTCAGGATAGATCTCACCCTGTGAACTGGCTGTCAGGATAGATCTCACCCTGTGAGCTGGCTGGCTGTCAGGATAGATCTCCCCCTGTGAGCTGGCTGTCAGGATAGATCTCCCCCTGTGAGCTGGCTGTCAGGATAGATCTCCCCCTGTGAGCTGTCTGTCATTATAGATCTCCCCTGTGAGCTGGCTGTCAGGATAGATCTCCCCCTGTGAGCTTGGCTGTCAGGATAGATCTCCCCCTGTGAGCTGACTGGCTGTCAGGATAGATCTCCCCCTGTGAGCTGGCTGGCTGTCAGGATAGATCTCCCCCTGTGGGCTGGCTGGCTGTCAGGATAGCTCTCCCCCTGTGAGCTGGCTGGCTGTCAGGATAGATCTCCCCCTGTGAGCTGTCTGTCAGGATAGATCTCCCCCTGTGAGCTGGCTGGCTGTCAGGATAGATCTCCCCCTGTGAGCTGGCTGGCTGTCAGGATAGATCTCCCCCTGTGAGCTGGCTGTCAGGATAGATCTCCCCCTGTGGGCTGGCTTTCTGTCTGTCAGGATAGATCTCCCCCTGTGAGCTGTCTGTCAGGATAGATCTCCCCCTGGGCTTTTAGAAGTCTTCCATAAAAAAGGAAAGAAGACAGCAGCACCTTTCGACCTTAGTCTAAAATGTGTCCCAAATTGCACCCTATTCCCTGAGCCCTATGGACCCTGGTCTAAAGTAGTGCACTATAAAGGGAATAGGGTGCCAATTTGGGGGACAGGGTACAGAGGGGACACAGTGGCTATAGCTTCGGGCTAACAGTCTAGCTTGTTAGATCATAGCTTCATACTTCCCCACACCCTATTCGTTACACATAGCGCGCTATAACCGCAGGGTTCATGGGCGCTTTCCTTTTGTTGGAGGTCGCGCTGTGCTCACCGCTGTTGTTTATGGTCTGACCTCTGACCTTTGATCCCCAGGGCCCGGCCGGTCATCAGTGTTAACGCCACCCTGGACATCAGCCCTCAGATCCTCAACCCACAGGATAGGAACTGCAAACTGCTTGACCATGACACACCAGTGTCCTGGTGCGTGACACACAGATTTTCACTTTCTTATGAGAGAACATATTAATGTCTCTGTGCGATGCATTGGTTCATGTCAGGGATGGCATTGAAGAGCCAAAATGTAATGGAAATGGGCTCGGGGGAGGGGGGGGGGGGGGGTCTTCATTGACTACAGTGGTCGTCCACACAGTGTATTAGCAAGCCTTTGTTTGAGAATAACTATATGTTAATATGGCATACTCTTGTTCTCCCTTTGTGCTGACTGCGTGTTGGTAACACACACAAACTTCCTGTCTGGTAACCTCATGTTTAAACTGTACACACAGACTTCCTGTCTGGTAACCTCATGTTTAAACTGTACACACAGACTTCCTGTCTGGTAACCTCATGTTTAAACTGTACAGACAGACTTCCTGTCTGGTAACCTCATGTTTAAACTGTACAGACAAACCGAGCTGACATAAGACCATGCAACATGTTTAGCCAGTATCTACCATGTGGTGCTGTATGCTTGTCTTGAGAACCGTAGAGAACACTGTGGCCCGTACAGAACTCTGTGGCCCATAGAGAACTCTGTGGCCCGTAGAGAACACTGTGGCCCGTAGAGAACACTGTGGCCCGTAGAGAACACTGTGGCCCGCAGAGAACACTGTGGCCCGCAGAGAACACTGTGGCCCGCAGAGAACACTGTGGCCCGCAGAGAACACTGTGGCCCGTAGAGAACTCTGTGGCCCGTAGAGAACTCTGTGGCCCGTAGAGAACTCTGTGGCCCGTAGAGAACACTGTGGCCCGTAGAGAACTGTGGCCCAAGTAGAACTCTGTGGCCCAAGTAGAACTCTGTGGCCCAAGTAGAAAACACTGTGGCCCGTAGAGAACACTGTGGCCCGTAGAGAACACTGTGGCCCGTAGAGAACTCTGTGGCCCGCAGAGAACACTGTGGCCCGCAGAGAACACTGTGGCCCGCAGAGAACTCTGTGGCCCGTAGAGAACTCTGTGGCACGTAGAGAACTGTGGCCCAAGTAGAACTCTGTGGCCCAAGTAGAACTCTGTGGCCCAATTAGAACACTGTGGCCCGTAGAGAACACTGTGGCCCGTAGAGAACACTGTGGCCCGTAGAGAACACTGTGGCCCGTAGAGAACACTGTGGCCCGCAGAGAACACTGTGGCCTGCAGAGAACACTGTGGCCCGTAGAGAACTCTGTGGCCCGTAGAGAACTCTGTGGCCCGTAGAGAACTCTGTGGCCCGTAGAGAACTCTGTGGCCCGTAGGGAACTCTGTGGCCCGTAGAGAACACTGTGGCCCGTAGGGAACTCTGTGGCCCGTAGGGAACACTATTAGTGCTTTTAGAGTTGGATTTCAATTGTTTTCAGTTGTGTCTACGAGATGTAAGTACATGGCGATATTTATTGTGTCTCCCCTCAGTTTCAAAGTGAAGTACTGTGTTAAGGCGAGTGGGAGAAGCGCCCCAGCCTCACTGAGTGAGTATCTGAAGGACATCTACTTCTTTACACTACATTGGATCCCTACGGGGGCTCTCTGCTACGCAACAAACGCTACTCTAGACAAAGTTGTTACCTGACAGCGTTTCCCTGTCTCTCCCGTGTCCACCAGCTGTACTTACAGAGAACTCTCCTTTACGGTCACAAAAAACGCAGCTATCCGTCTCTCCCTCTATTTCTCTGAAACAGCGATGCATCCCAAATGCCACCCTAATTCCCTACATAGTGCACTACCTTTTGACCTGAGCCCTATGGACCCTGGTTAAAAGTAGTGCACTATAAAGGGAATAGGGTGCCATTTGGGACGCATCGCCGTGGCAACCTCTTGTCTCTGTATAAAGACATCCTGTCTGGCTGGACTAAGTCTGTTACCCAGCCTGTTAAGAGTACAGCTTCAGGCTAGTAAGTGTGAGCTCAGCTCCGTTCCCAGTAGGACAGCCTGCTGTGTGGTGTAAGGGTTTTTAAAAGCCTCCGTCTGGCTTTGCATCAGTTACATGGCAACGCGCTCGGTCCGTCTGTCTTTGTCTCTGTGTGTGTAATGGCTCCCAGACTCTGGGCCGTGTTCATTAGGGCACACTGTAGCAAAACGTTTTGCAACAGAAATGAAAACATACATTTCTTATTGGACAAGTTCAGATAGCCCCATTCCTGTTTCAGTTGAGTTTTTTTTATTTTTTCTAATGAGTAGGACCCAGCGCTGCGTGGGAGACCACAGACGACGCTCCCAATTCATTATTTCTCGAGAAGCCTTTGAACTTCACTGCTCATGTCCCCCCGACTCCCATCAAATGGGTAGTGTTGCAGGAAACTAAAACCGTCTATTCTATTAGCTACTGTTGCAGGAAACCAGAAACGTCTTCTTGTTCTCATAGCTACTGTACGAAGCAAGAGGATCAAATAGCTGTGTTTTTTATGGTCAGAAAAAGGAGAGTTCTCGATAAGGAACCTACAGCTGGTCTAAAGTGGAGATGTAAAACTCTGTGCCATCTGTCCGTCTTATCTGGACATGATGTGTGTCTTTTTGGAAATGAGTGATTTCCCCCTGAAAGCTTTGCTCATATCACAACTGATGCCATTACTGTTAGAACTATCGCTCAGTGACTGTTAGAACTATCGCTCAGTGACTGTTAGAACTATCGCTCAGTGACGGTTAGAACTATCGCTCAGTGACTGTTAGAACTATCGCTCAGTGACTGTTAGAACTATCGCTCAGTGACTGTTAGAACTATCGCTCAGTGACGGTTAGAACTATCGCTCAGTGACTGTTAGAACTATCGCTCAGTGACTGTTAGAACTATCGCTCAGTGACTGTTAGAACTATCGCTCAGTGACTGTTAGAACTATCGCTCAGTGACTGTTAGAACTATCGCTCAGTGACTGTTAGAACTATCGCTCAGTGACTGTTAGAACTATCGCTCAGTGACCGTTAGAACTATCGCTCAGTGACCGTTAGAACTATCGCTCAGTGACCGTTAGAACTATCGCTCAGTGACCGTTAGAACTATCGCTCAGTGACCGTTAGAACTATCGCTCAGTGACCGTTAGAACTATCGCTCAGTGACCGTTAGAACTATCGCTCAGTGACCGTTAGAACTATCGCTCAGTGACCGTTAGAACTATCGCTCAGTGACGGTTAGAGCTATCGCTCAGTGACGTTTAGAGCTATCGCTCAGTGACGTTTAGAACTATCGCTCAGTGACGGTTAGAACTATCGCTCAGTGACCGTTAGAACTATCGCCCAGTGACCGTTAGAACTATCGCCCAGTGACCGTTAGAACTATCGCCCAGTGACCGTTAGAACTATCGCTCAGTGACGGTTAGAACTATCGCTCAGTGACGGTAAGAACTATCGCTCAGTGACGGTTAGCTAGTTAGTCATGGCCTCATTGTCAGTCAGTTTATGTCCTTGTCAGAGTTCCAGGTTGACCTGGTGTTGGACAAACACAAACACAAGGGGGCGACAAAGAGAGTTCTGTTCCTCCACGGCAAGACATCCCGGTACACCAAGAACATGACGGTCAGCAACGGCCGAGGACCAGCCTGCGAGGAGCAAGAAGCCTTTCTCATAGTGAGTTGTCCAAAGGAAATGGACCATCCCTTAACAAGACCCCCCTCATATGATCTGAGAGGATAGGACTGGTGGAAACAATATACACTTCTAATCCTTTTTTTCAGATCTCCAGAAGTGTGTAGGGGCTAGGAATTGGTTTGGGATTAGGAGACAGTTTCATCTTGTAAACTTTAGGCATTGATTCTGTATTCTGTGTGTTTTTGTTCAAGGATTGTTGTTGCTCTAGCGTTTCCATGTGTAGAAGTTACTAAACCACAACCCTCTGTAGGATGACTAGTTACTAAACCACAACCCTCTGTAGGATGACTAGTTACTAAACCACAACCCTCTGTAGGATGACTAGTTACTAAACCACAACCCTCTGTAGGATGACTAGTTACTAAACCACAACCCTCTGTAGGATGACTCTAGTTACTAAACCACAACCCTCTGTAGGATGACTAGTTACTAAACCACAACCCTCTGTAGGATGACTAGTTACTAAACCACAACCCTCTGTAGGATGACTAGTTACTAAACCACAACCCTCTGTAGGATGACTCTAGTTACTAAACCACAACCCTCTGTAGGATGACTAGTTACTAAACCACAACCCTCTGTAGGATGACTAGTTACTAAACCACAACCCTCTGTAGGATGACTAGTTACTAAACCACAACCCTCTGTAGGATGACTAGTTACTAAACCACAACCCTCTGTAGGATGACTAGTTACTAAACCACAACCCTCTGTAGGATGACTAGTTACTAAACCACAACCCTCTGTAGGATGACTCTAGTTACTAAACCACAACCCTCTGTAGGATGACTAGTTACTAAACCACAACCCTCTGTAGGATGACTAGTTACTAAACCACAACCCTCTGTAGGATGACTAGTTACTAAACCACAACCCTCTGTAGGATGACTCTAGTTACTAAACCACAACCCTCTGTAGGATGACTAGTTACTAAACCACAACCCTCTGTAGGATGACTAGTTACTAAACCACAACCCTCTGTAGGATGACTAGTTACTAAACCACAACCCTCTGTAGGATGACTCTAGTTACTAAACCACAACCCTCTGTAGGATGACTAGTTACTAAACCACAACCCTCTGTAGGATGACTCTAGTTACTAAACCACAACCCTCTGTAGGATGACTAGTTACTAAACCACAACCCTCTGTAGGATGACTCTAGTTACTAAACCACAACCCTCTGTAGGATGACTAGTTACTAAACCACAACCCTCTGTAGGATGACTAGTTACTAAACCACAACCCTCTGTAGGATGACTAGTTACTAAACCACAACCCTCTGTAGGATGACTAGTTACTAAACCACAACCCTCTGTAGGATGACTTGTTACTAAACCACAACCCTCTGTAGAATGACTAGTTACTAAACCACAACCCTCTGTAGGATGACTAGTTACTAAACCACAACCCTCTGTAGGACGACTCTAGTTACTAAACCTCAACCCTCTGTAGGATGACTAGTTACTAAACCACAACCCTCTGTAGGATGACTCTAGTTACTAAACCACAACCCTCTGTAGGATGACTAGTTACTAAACCACAACCCTCTGTAGGACGACTCTAGTTACTAAACCACAACCCTCTGTAGGATGACTAGTTACTAAACCACAACCCTCTGTAGGACGACTCTAGTTACTAAACCTCAACCCTCTGTAGGATGACTAGTTACTAAACCACAACCCTCTGTAGGATGACTAGTTACTAAACCACAACCCTCTGTAGGATGACTAGTTACTAAACCACAACCCTCTGTAGGACGACTCTAGTTACTAAACCACAACCCTCTGTTCCGTAGGATGATTCTGAGTTCCGGGATAAGATCACTCCCATCTCTGTGTTCATGGAGTTTAGTCTGGACTACCAGCAGGCAGCAGATAAGACCGGCCTACTGCCTATCCTGGACCAGTCTACGCCCACCAACATCTCCAAACAGGTACCTCTTTACCTAAGGCTTCATCCCAAATGGCACCCTATATAGTGAACTACTTTTAATCAGATCCCTATGAGTCCTGGTCTAAAGTAGTGCACTATGTAGTGAATAGAGTACCATTTAGGATGCTCACGAACTGTTGTGATCAGGTGTAGAGTAGCATGTTGAGTTCAGTGGAGGTCGGTGCCCTTCAAGATCAGCCTTGTTTCTGTTACAGCGTATTGGATGACTGTCATTCATATTCACCCAGTTCAATGTAACAGGTTTAGGTTACTGTCATGCATATTCACCCAGTTCAATGTAACAGTGACAGGTTTAGGTTACTGTCATTCACCCAGTTCAATGTAACAGTGATAGGTTTAGGTTACTGTCATTCATATTCACCCAGTTCAATGTAACAGTGATAGGTTTAGGATACTACATGATAGTGGACTGTTTCCTATACCCATCATGGGCTTTCTACAAACCAGCCTACAAATGAAAGTTTATAACGTGGGTGCACATATCGAGAGACAAACTGGAGTCCTCAGGGTGACAAACAGTTACACATTCTATACCGCCTCGCACCATCTAGATGATTTGGGGCATTAGTCCAAACCGTTGCAAACCTTTCCATTTTGCAACTAAATCAAGCGTTCCTATTGGACAAATTTAGCTAGGTCCCTCCCCGTTCTGTTCCGTTTGCTTCCGTTTTTTAAAAGAAACATTTTCGCGACAGAATCGTCGGGATGAATACACCCCTGATCATCCGCACGCACAGTTCGCTTTCACAGCAGCCACATACAGCGTCGTCACTTTGTTCGTTGTAGAATTCCTTCTCGCGTCTTCGCTCTCTCCTCCTCTCACCTTTTCCCTTCGCTTGTGGACTTTAGTGTACAACACAACAGCTGTCTGTGACCAGGCGCAAACACCCCTCCAAGCCAAACCTTCATACCATAACCGCTAACCTTTACACAGCCTACGTTATAGTCAACAAGCTAGCAAAACCCACAATCCAATCTGTGTGTTCAATTACTCAGTACAGTGTACAGCAAGCAGTTTAGCAGTTACATCGGCTGGTGCCGGTGGCAATAAATTAATAAAACCAAAAGCTTACCTTGACTTAGAAGATTTCCTGTGTTGGATAGCCTTAGCCAGCTAGCTAGCTAACGTCAATAGCATTCCTCTCTGTTTGAGTCAGGTTGTTGAGTAGGCTAAATTAGCTGCATTAGCTAAGGAAGTGAAAGGTAAACTAAGAAAAATATATACAATGAAATATAGCTCTCTTTCTGCTGAATCTCCTTAATTTTGTTTACATTTTTTTTTGTTTAACTTCAGCTATTGTCTTTCTCTCACTTTGATTCAACTACTCACCACATTTTATACACTGCAGTGCTAGCTGTAGCTTCTGCTTTCAGTACTAGATTAATTCTCTGATCCTTTGTTTGGGTGGACAACATGTTAGTTCATGCTACAAGGTTGGAGGACGTCCTCCGGAAGTTTGTCATAATTACTGTGTAAGTCTATGGAAGGGGGTGTGAAAACACGAGCCTCCTAGGTTTTGTATTGAAGTCAATGTACCCAGAGGAGGACAGAAGCTAGCTGTCCTCCGGCTACACCATGGTGCTACCTAACAGAGTCCTGTTGAGGCTACTGTAGACTTGCATTACAAAACGGTGTGATGTGAATATATTTAGTATGGTTTTATCTAAAAAGGATAATTTTTTAAATGTTTCTCTATTTTGTTGAAATCCACTGAGGAGGACGGTCCTCCCCTTCCTCCTCTGTTGGAGCCTCCTCTGGATGAGTGGTGAGGGATGGGTAAAGTTTTTTGGGGGTAAACAAACTGTCTACTTGGGACAATGTTTTTCAGGCCCATATCCTACTGGACTGTGGAGATGACAACATCTGCAAGCCAGACCTCAAGCTGTCTGTAGTGAGGTGAGTGGTCCTCCTCCTTCAGTATATAAGGCTATGAGGACTAACATAGCTAGCCAAGCCCAGCTGTGCTAGCCTAGTTACAGAGATCGTATCATCGCCAGAACAGTGTGGTTCTTGTTTCCCACAGTGACGTTGTTCAAACTGAGTCTAGATCTTTTTCCATGAATTGTCTTATTTGTATTTTTTTTTTACCACAAGTGACCAGAAGGAGATCTACATAGGGGACGATAACCCCTTGACCCTGGAGGTGACCGCGGAGAACCGAGGAGAAGGGGCGTACGAGGCAGAGCTACATGTCTTCATTCCTCCCCAGGCTGACTTCACCGGGGTCGTACGCAACAGTGAGGTATACACTCCCCTAATGAACTGTGATGGTATGGGTAGGTTGTACCCAACAGTGAGGTATAAACTCCTCTAATGAACTGTGATGGTGATGGTATGGGTAGGTTGTACCCAACAATGAGGTATACATTCCCCCTCATTCTGCCTTGTTCAGGGGCAGAACGACAGATTTTTTACCTTGTCAGCTCGGGGGATTTGATCTTGCAACCTTTCGGTTACTAGTACAACACTCTAACCACTAGGCTACGCTGCCACCTCTACACTCTAACCACTAGGCTATGTTGCCACCTCTACACTCTAACCACTAGGCTACGCTGCCACCTCTACACTCTAACCACTAGGCTACGCTGCCACCTCTACACTCTAACCACTAGGCTATGTTGCCACCTCTACACTCTAACCACTAGGCTATGTTGCCACCTCTACACTCTAACCACTAGGCTACGCTGCCGCCTCAACACTCTAACCACTAGGCTACGCTGCCGCCTCTACACTAACCACTAGGCTACGCTGCCACCTCTACACTCTAACCACTAGGCTACGCTGCCACCTCTACACTCTAACCACTAGACTACCCTGCCACCTCTACACTCTAACCACTAGGCTACGCTGCAACCTCTACACTCTAACCACTAGGCTACGCTGCCACCTCTACACTCTAACCACTAGGCTACGCTGTCGCCCCGTAGACATTATCCACTAGAAATGGTTCTGCGAAGGAATCCTGATGCTAAAATACTAATGAGACATGTTTGTTTGTCCAATGACAACACAGCCGTGATGTTATGTTTGTCCAATGACAACACAGCTGTGATGTTATGTTTGTCCAATGACAACACAGCCGTGATGTTATGTTTGTCCAATGACAACACAGCCGTGATGTTATGTTTGTCCAATGACAACACAGCCGTGATGTTATGTTTGTCCAATGACAACACAGCCGTGATGTTATGTTTGTCCAATGACAACACAGCCGTGATGTTATGTTTGTCCAATGACAACACAGCCGTGATGTTATGTTTGTCCAATGACAACACAGCCGTGATGTTATGTTTGTCCAATGACAACACAGCCGTGATGTTATGTTTGTCCAATGACAACACAGCCGTGATGTTATGTTTGTCCAATGACAACACAGCCGTGATGTTATGATGGACGGAAACAGCAGTAAAAGCTTAGAAAATACATATTTATTTGTCCCCTTTTCCAGACTCTGTCTAGATTGTCCTGCGCCTACAAGATAGAGAATCAGACCAGGGTGGTGGTGTGTGACCTGGGGAACCCCATGAAAGGAGGAACTAAAGTGAGTGGACGGAGCATGCAGATAGTGACAGTCCTGTTGACCTGAATGAGGGAGGAGGGGGGGGGGGATTCCTGTTCTAGGTATTCTATTTCTATGTCGGGGTGTTGACAGACACCTAGACGGCACCGGGTTACTGTTACATGTGAGTGTACTTTGTGAATAAATGTGCCTCTGATCAGAGTGACTCACAGTGATCCTGATGTTGTGGTGTGTTCAGGTGCTGGCCGGACTACGTTTCAGCGTCCACCAGCTCTCAGAGCAGGACACGTCTGTGGAGTTTGACCTGCAGATAAAGAGGTAATCAGGGTCGTATGAGAAACTCTCTTATTTTTTTTAGGTACTACAATCAGGGTCTCAACTCACTGTTAAGAGTTAGAATAGTACAATATTAAAGTAGCCATTTTGTCAACGTTGTTGCGCATCAGCAGTTTTCCTGTTGTTATTGATATCAAATGTATTTATACAAAATACAACAGAGTACAAAAATACGATAGCGATAGCGAGTCCCCTCATATAAATACCTTGGGCATTTGGATCGACGACGAGCTATTTAAAACACGCAGATGAGCTAACTAAGAAACTGAGTCTTAAACTGGGCTTGTTCTTCAGGTTGTAGGAAAACTATTGATCAGTCAATTTCCCTGTCAAATCAAATCAAATCAAATGTATTTATGTAGCCCTTCGTACATCAGCTGATATCTCAAAGTGCTGTACAGAATCCCGGCCTAAAACCCCAAACAGCAAGCCATGCAGGTGTAGAAGCACGGTGGCTAGGAAAAAACTCCCTAGAAAAGCCAGAACGTAGGAAGAAACCTAGAGAGGAACCAGGCTATGAGGGGTGGCCAGTCCTCTTCTGGCTGTACCGGGTAGACAGGAACCAGGCTATGAGGGGTGGGCCAGTCCTCTTCTGGCTGTGTCGGGTGGAGATTATAACAGAACATGGCCAAGATGTCTAGTAAAGTTTACAGTAATGTCGGATAAAAAGAAAATGACAGGCCTGATGGAAACACACATGTTCTGTAAACTTTCCAAACGTCAACAAAACAAAACATCAAAGTAAACTGTGAGTCATGTGATGACATGGTGTGTTGGTCCTCCCACTATGACATGGTGTGTTGGTCCTCCCACTATGACATGGTGTGTTGGTCCTCCCACTATGACATGGTGTGTTGGTCCTCCCACTATGACATGGTGTGTTGGTCCTCCCACTATGACATGGTGTGTTGGTCCTCCCACTATGACATGGTGTGTTGGTCCTCCCACTATGACATGGTGTGTTGGTCCTCCCACTATGACATGGTGTGTTGGTCCTCCCACTATGACATGGTGTGTTGGTCCTCCCACTATGACATGGTGTGTTGGTCCTCCCACTATGACATGGTGTGTTGGTCCTCCCACTATGACATGGTGTGTTGGTCCTCCCACTATGACATGGTGTGTTGGTCCTCCCACTATGACATGGTGTGTTGGTCCTCCCACTATGACATGGTGTGTTGGTCCTCCCACTATGACATGGTGTGTTGGTCCTCCCACTATGACATGGTGTGTTGGTCCTCCCACTATGACATGGTGTGTTGGTCCTCCCACTATGACATGGTGTGTTGGTCCTCCCACTATGACATGGTGTGTTGGTCCTCCCACTATGACATGGTGTGTTGGTCCTCCCACTATGACTTGGTGTGTTGGTCCTCCCACTATGACATGGTGTGTTGGTCCTCCCACTATGACATGGTGTGTTGGTCCTCCCACTATGCCTGGGGGAACCATGCAGTTTATCAGGCTACAGATGAAATCCGTTATGATGAACTTCACAGGGAGGTGAAAGAGCCCGGTGATGAGCTTGATGCTGCTTTCTAATAAAAATAGAGGGTCTAATTTAGGTGACATGATGATTGACTGCCGTTTGACAAAATAATCTTGCTCTTTTGTCCATAATAACCTCATCATTAAGGTAATACGTGCCCCCTTGTAGAGAGAGAGAAGCCCTTGTAGAGTATGAGAGAGAGAGAAGCCCTTGTAGAGTATGAGAGAGAGAGAAGTCCTTGTAGAGTATGAGAGAGAGAGAAGCCCTTGTAGAGTATGAGAGAGAGAGAAGCCCTTGTAGAGTATGAGAGAGAGAGAAGCCCTTGTAGAGTATGAGAGAGAGAGAAGCCCTTTTAGTGAGAGAAGAACCCAATGCCCTTTATGGTTGTGAGGTCTGGGGTCCGCTCACCAACCAAGAATTCACAAAATGGGACAAACACCAAATTGAGACTCTGCATGCAGAATGTTGCTAAAATATCCTCTGTGTACAACGTAGAACACCAAATAATGCATGCAGAGCAGAATTAGGACGATACCCACTAATTATCAAAATCCAGAAAAGAGCCGTTAAATTCTACAACCACCTAAAAGGAAGCGATTCACAAACCTTCCATAACAAAGCCATCACCTACAGAGAGATGAACCTGGAGAAAAGTCCCCTAAGCAAGCTGGTCCTGGGGCTCTGTTCACAAACACAAACACACCCCACAGAGCCCCAGGACAACAGCACAATTAGACCCAACCAAATCATGAGAAAACAAAAAGAATTAATTGGCACATTGGAAAGAATTAACAAACAGAACAGCAAACTAGAATGCTATTTGGCCCTAAACAGAGAGTACACAGCGGCAGAATACCTGACCACTGTGACTGACCCAAACTTAAGGAAAGCTTTGACTATGTACGGACTCAGTGAGCATAGCCTTGCTATTGAGAAAGGCCGCCGTAGGCAGACATGGCTCTCAAGAGAAGACAGGCTATGTGCTCACTGCCCACAAAAATGAGGTGGAAACTGAGCTGCACTTCCTAACCTCCTGCCCAATGTATGACCATATTAGAGAGGCATATTTCCCTCAGATCACACAGATCCACAAAGAATTTGAAAACAAATCCAAATTTGATCTACTGGGTGAAATACCACAGTGTTCCATCACAGCAGCAAGATTTATGACCTGTTGCCACTAGAAAAGGGAAACCAGTGAAGAACAAACACCAGTGTAAATACAACCCATATTTATGCTTATTTATTTTCCCTTTTGTACTTCAACCATTTGCACATCATTACAACACTATATATATATATATAACATTTGAAAATGTATTTAATATTTTGGAACTTCTGTGAGTGTAATGTTTACTGTTCATTTCACTTTTGTGTATTATCTACTTCACTTGCTTGAGTGAGTGAGTGAGTGAGTGAGTGAGTGAGTGAGTGAGTGAGTGAGTGAGTGAGTGAGTGAGTGAGTGAGTGAGATGCACTATATAGAGTAGGCTGCCATTTGGGACAGAACCTAAGACGTGTATTTGTGTTCTCCCTGCTTGTATTCAGAGTGGCATTTCAATTACAGAGTAGATGTATCCTGTTGTTGTGAAAACCATTTGGTCTCCTAGCCTCCTGTTTACTCTGCCAGTCCCTTAGCTCACCCGGGGCTGTCTTTACACACGCATTCTGCTGACCAAAGGCCTTGTTGAATTGTTCAGAATAGTTTAGCTAAAAACTCACGAGTCTCGTGGTGGAATTGTCTGGAGGAGTTTTTTTTTGAGGCTTTGGCACCAGTTTAAAATTCTGGATGCGAGTTACAACACATATATGCAACGACGCCACCTTGTGGACGTGTGTGTTATAGCAGCAACCTGTACTGTGCAACAGTGGTCTTTTTTATAATAGAAGAATATAATATTGTCTTTCAGTTCCAACCAGTTCAACAACACCAGCAGTCGGGTCCTCAGCATCACAAAGCTGGCTGTCCTTGCCAAAGTGGATATCAGAGGGTATGTGTCTTCTCACTCATTTCAATACCTTAATAATACATTATTTACTCATTTGAATACTTTAATAAAACCATAATACCTTATTTACTGAACACCATAAAGTGTAATTTAAAAAATATATATATTCTGATGATATGAATTCAGATGATCGTGTGATTGTGTACCATAATATGACAGCAATGCAGACTGCAGTTAATTGGTTAAGTTAATTAGGCTCAAAACCCTAGGAGGGATGTTCAGCTGTTTTTGTGTTCTGCCTCAGAAACTAAGTGTTTATCAAATCCCCCCAAAAAATGTCACATGCGCTGATATACAGGGGGGGTACCTGTACAGAGTCAATGTGCGGGGGGCACCGGTTAATCAAGGTAATTGAGGTAATATGTACATGTAGGTAGAGTTATTAAAGTGGCCATGCATAGATAATAACAGAGAGTAGCAGCAGCGTAGAAGAGAGGTGGGGGGCAATGCAATTAGTCTGGGTAGCCAATTGATTAGATGTTCAGGAGTCTTATGGCTTGTGGGTAGAAGCTGTTTAGGGGCCTCTTGGACCTAGGATTGGTGCTCCGGTACCGCTTGCCGTGCGGTACCAGAGAGAACAGTCTATGACTGGGGTGGCTGGGGTCATTAACAATTTTGAGGGTCTTCCTCTGACACCGCCTGGTATAGAGGTCCTGGATGGCAGGAAGCTTGGCCCCGGTGATGTATCACAGGAGAGTTTAGCCTGGTTTGCTTCTGTAAACAGACAGACAGGGGAATGAATGAGGCATAAATAGTAAGCCGCGACAGAAGTAGAGACAGTACCCATGTGTTACCTCTACCAGCTCAGTAGAGACAGTCCCCATGTGTTACCTCTACCAGCTCAGTAGAGACCGTCCCCATGTGTTACCTCTACCATCTCAGTGGAGACAGTCCCCATGTGTTACCTCTACCATCTCAGTGGAGACAGTCCTCATGTGTTACCTCTACCAGCTCAGTAGAGACCGTCCCCATGTGTTACCTCTACAGTCCTGTTGGTAATGTGTTACCTCTACCAGCTCAGTAGAGACAGTACCCACATGTTACCTCTACCAGCTCAGTAGAGACAGTCCCCATGTGTTACCTCTACCAGCTCAGTAGAGACAGTACCCATGTGTTACCTCTACCAGCTCAGTGGAGACAGTCCCCATGTGTTACCTCTACCAGCTCAGTGGAGACAGTCCCCATGTGTTACCTCTACCAGCTCAGTAGAGACAGTACCCATGTGTTACCTCTACAGTCCTGTTGGTAATGTGTTACCTCTACCAGCTCAGTAGAGACAGTACCCACGTGTTACCTCTACCAGCTCAGTAGAGACAGTACCCATGTGTTACCTCTACAGTCCTGTTGGTAATGTGTTACCTCTACCAGCTCAGTAGAGACAGTACCCACGTGTTACCTCTACCAGCTCAGTAGATACAGTACACATGTGTTACCTCTACCATCTCAGTAGAGACAGTACCCATGTGTTACCTCTACCATCTCAGTAGAGACAGTACCCATGTGTTACCTCTACCAGCTCTACAGTCATGTTGGGAATATCTTAACTCTACCAGCTCTTAGGACAGTCCTGTTGGGAATGTCTTATTTTATATCTGGGAATTGTATAATGTTACTGGATGTTAATTTAGATTTTTATTAAAACATCAATAAACTAAATGTTAGAAACCACCGCAAACATCAACCACCAATCCACAGAATGTGGATCTCTAACTCCCTTCTCTTCTTCTCTCCCTCTCCGTTCTCCTCTCCCTTCTTTTCTCTCTTCTCCCTTCTCTTCTCTTCTCTTCTCCCTTCTCTTCTATCTCTTCCTCCCTCCCTTCCTCTTCCTCCCTCCCTCCCTCTTCCTCCCTCCCTTCCTCTTCCTCCCTCCCTTCCTCCCTCTCTCCCTCTCCTCTTCCTCCCTCTCTCCCTCTCCTCTTCCTCCCTCTCCCTCCCTCTCTCCCTCTGCTGTAGGGTGTCCGCCCCAGACCAGGTCTTCCTGCCTGTTGCTAACTGGCAGCCTAAAGAGAACCCTGTCGTAGGAGACGACATCGGCCCACAGATACTGCATGTCTATGAGGTCAGTGTTCTGCTTGTATAGACATAGAATGTCCTGTCTATACAGTATGGAGAACTGTGGGGTAATATAATGTCCTGTCTATACAGTATGGAGAACTGTGGGGTAATAGAATGTTCTGTCTATATGGAGAACTGTGGGGTAATATAATGATCTGTCTATATGGAGAACTGTGGGGTAATATAATGTCCTGTCTATACTGTATGGAGAACTGTGGGGTAATAGAATGATCTGTCTATACTGTATGGAGAACTGTGGGGTAATAGAATGTTCTGTCTATACTGTATGGAGAACTGTGGGGTAATAGAATGTTCTGTCTATATGGAGAACTGTGGGGTAATATAATGTCCTGTCTATACAGTATGGAGAACTGTGGGGTAATATAATGTTCTGTCTATATGGAGAACTGTGGGGTAATATAATGTCCTGTCTATACAGTATGGAGAACTGTGGGGTAATATAATGTTCTGTCTATACAGTATGGAGAACTGTGGGGTAATAGAATGTCCTGTCTATACAGTATGGAGAACTGTGGGGTAATACAATGTCCTGTCTATACAGTATGGAGAACTGTGGGGTAATAGAATGTCCTGTCTATACAGTTTGGAGAACTGTGGGGTAATAGAATGTTCTGTCTATATGGAGAACTGTGGGGTAATAGAATGTCCTGTCTGTATCCAAGCAGCTGGGTTTGAGTATAAGGTGCGTATCATGTGGATTGAATAATTGCCAAACACAAAGTGTTCCAATACAGCCCATAAATGGTTGAGGGAAACTTTTCTAAACTAGCTCAACAGCTCTCCTACTATAATCATCATGACGTCAGGGAAGACATGTTGTTTTACCTGGTACCTTGTTACTAAAAACGGTCTTGTTTCTGTTCCAGTTGCGCAACAGAGGTCCCAGTACCTTCAGCAAGGCCATGCTGGACATCGAGTGGCCCTACAGGTTCAACAACGGCTCTCTGCTCTACATCACTAAACTAGAGGTGGACGGAGACGGAGGCATGAACTGCAGTACAGACATGGAGATCAACCCACTCAATGTCTCAGTACGTCATCGTATCCTCTCTACCTTTCTCTCGTATTCAGCCCAGACCCACTCAATGTCTCAGTACGTCATCGTATCCTCTCTACCTTTCTCTCGTATTCAGCCCTGACCCACTCAATGTCTCAGTACGTCATCGTATCCTCTCTTACCTTTCTCTCGTATTCAGCCCAGACACTTTTCCTGCGTCTGTCCTTTCTTGAAATTGTTACCTTCATGGATTTGAAAGAACTGGTAGAGTAAACTGTCTAGTCTAGCCCATGAAAGAACTGGTAGAGGAAACTCTAGTCTAGCCCATGAAAGAACTGGTAGAGGAAACTCTAGTCTAGCCCATGAAAGAACTGGTAGAGGAAACTCTAGTCTAGCCCATGAAAGAACTGGTAGAGGAAACTGTCTAGTCTAGCCCATGAAAGAACTGGTAGAGGAAACTCTAGTCTAGCCCATGAAAGAACTGGTAGAGGAAACTCTAGTCTAGCCCATGAAAGAACTGGTAGAGGAAACTCTAGTCTAGCCCATGAAAGAACTGGTAGAGGAAACTCTAGTCTAGCCCATGAAAGAACTGGTAGAGGAAACTCTAGTCTAGCCCATAAAGGAACTGGTAGAGGAAACTCTAGTCTAGCCCATGAAAGAACTGGTAGAGGAAACTCTAGTCTAGCCCATGAAAGAACTGGTAGAGGAAACTGTCTAGTCTAGCCCATGAAAGAACTGGTAGAGGAAACTCTAGTCTAGCCCATGAAAGAACTGGTAGAGGAAACTGTCTAGTCTAGCCCATGAAGGAACTGGTAGAGGAAACTCTAGTCTAGCCCATGAAGGAACTGGTAGAGGAAACTGTCTAGTCTAGCCCATGAAAGAACTGGTAGAGGAAACTCTAGTCTAGCCCATGAAAGAACTGGTAGAGGAAACTCTAGTCTAGCCCATGAAGGAACTGGTAGAGGAAACTGTCTAGTCTAGCCCATGAAAGAACTGGTAGAGGAAACTGTCTAGTCTAGCCCATGAAAGAACTGGTAGAGGAAACTCCTAGTCTAGCCCATAAAGGAACTGGTAGAGGAAACTGTCTAGTCTAGCCCATAAAGGAACTGGTAGAGGAAACTGTCTAGTCTAGCCCATGAAAGAACTGGTAGAGGAAACTCTAGTCTAGCCCATGAAGGAACTGGTAGAGGAAACTGTCTAGTCTAGCCCATGAAATAACTGGTAGAGGAAACTGTCTAGTCTAGCCCATGAAAGAACTGGTAGAGGAAACTCTAGTCTAGCCCATGAAAGAACTGGTAGAGGAAACTCTAGTCTAGCCCATGAAAGAACTGGTAGAGGAAACTGTCTAGTCTAGCCCATGAAATAACTGGTAGAGGAAACTGTCTAGTCTAGCCCATGAAAGAACTGGTAGAGGAAACTGTCTAGTCTAGCCCATGAAGGAACTGGTAGAGAAAACTCTAGTCTAGCCCATGCAACGCGTAAATGTGGTAAACTATATGAGTGCACAATACGGTAGCAAGGACACATGATTAGGATGTTATCCTCTCTGTGGTAAAGAATACAAGTTAAAAGGATGTTTCTCTCCGTCTCTTCTAGAACCCTCTATCTGGAGAGAAGAACATCACCTCTCCAAGTGGAGGAGGAGACAGGACAGAGGGAAGGAACAGGAACCATGTTCACCGCAGAGAGCTGGAGAGGAAGGAGATGGAGGGAGACCTGGAAACTCTGGTACCGTCTCTACACCTCCTGGCTACTGTACAACAGAGTCGGGGACAATTTTTTATCATTGAAAAGCAAGGGGGATTTCAGTTTACATCCTGAATTGACTCTAAACAAATCATACAGTAGCAACTAAACTCAGCAACAACAAAAAAACAGCCCTTTTTCAGGACCCTGTCTTTCAAAGATCATTTGTAAAAATCTAAATAAATTCACAGGTCTTATTGTAAAGCGTTTAAACACTGTTTCCCATGCCCAATTAAGGTCACAGTTATGAAAACGTAGGACACTAAAGAGGCCTTTCTACTGACTCTGAAAAACACCAAAAGAAAGATGGTCTAGGCGTGAACGTGCCTTAGGCATGCTGCAAGGAGGCATGAGGACTACAGATGTGGCCAGGGCAATACATTTGACCCCCCCCCCCCCCCCCTTTGTTCAGGGACACATTATTCCATTTCTGTTAGTCAGCATGTCTGTGGAACTTGTTCAGTTTATGTCTCAGTTGTTGAATCTTATGTTCATACAAATATTTATACATGTTAAGTTTGCTGAAAATAAATGCAGTTGCTGAGTTTACATAGATTGAGGGTATCAGTGATTGTGTGTGTGTGTCTTCTGTCAGGACTGTTCCAAGGTCCAGTGTCTGAAGATCCGGTGTCAGGTGGGCCGTGTGGAGAGAGGTCAGAGTGCTATCCTCTACATCCACTCCAGGCTGGGGGTGGCCACCTTCCTCAAGGTGAGACTCCCGTCTGTTATGCTCTAGAGGTACTAGCCTGGTGTCCTAGGTTAGATACGGTACTGGCCTGGTGTCCGCGGTTAGATACGGTACTGGCCTGGTGTCCGCGGTTAGATACGGTACTGGCCTGGTGTCCGCGGTTAGATACGGTACTGGCCTGGTGTCCGCGGTTAGATACGGTACTGGTCTGGTGTCCTAGGTTAGATACGGTACTGGCCTGGTGTCCTAGGTTAGATACGGTACTGGCCTGGTGTCCGCGGTTAGATACGGTACTGGCCTGGTGTCCTAGGTTAGATACGGTACTGGCCTGGTGTCCTAGGTTAGATACGGTACTGGCCTGGTGTCCTAGGTTAGATACGGTACTGGCCTCGTGTTCGCGGTTAGATACGGTACTGGCCTGGTGTCCGCGGTTAGATACGGTACTGGCCTGGTGTTCGCGGTTAGATACGGTACTGGCCTGGTGTCCGCGGTTAGATACGGTACTAGCCTGGTGTCCTAGGTTAGATACGGTACTGGCCTGGTGTCCTAGGTTAGATACGGTACTGGCCTGGTGTCCGCGGTTAGATACGGTACTAGCCTGGTGTCCGCGGTTAGATACGGTACTGGCCTGGTGTCCGCGGTTAGATACGGTACTAGCCTGGTGTCCTAGGTTAGATACGGTACTGGCCTGGTGTCCTAGGTTAGATACGGTACTGGCCTGGTGTCCTAGGTTAGATACGGTACTGGCCTGGTGTTCGCGGTTAGATACGGTACTGGCCTGGTGTCCGCGGTTAGATACGGTACTGGCCTGGTGTTCGCGGTTAGATACGGTACTGGCCTGGTGTCCGCGATTAGATACGGTACTGGCCTGGTGTCCGCGGTTAGATACGGTACTGGCCTGGTGTCCGCGGTTAGATACGGTACTGGCCTGGTGTCCGCGGTTAGATACGGTACTGGCCTGGTGTCCTAGGTTAGATACGGTACTAGCCTGGTGTCCTAGGTTAGATACGGTACTGGCCTGGTGTCCGATATGTGTTTGTGCTGTATCATACATCCACCTTGGCCACCTTCAATTTGGTTCCTAATGTCTTAGTACCTCCATGTTTCATCTGTCCAATATGAAATGCAGTTTTCTGTTTGAAGACATTTTGCTACAGTTTGCCCTAATGAACACAAACCTTGTTGGAACATACCGTATGTTTGGTATGCGCCGTACAGGTTAGGGCTCCCGAGTTGCGCAGCGATCTAAGGCACTGTATTACAGTTTTTAGAGGCGTCACTACAGAACCTGGTTCGATCCCGGGCTGTATCACAACCGGCCGTGATTGGGAGTCCCATAGGGCGGCGCACAACTGGCCCCAGCGTTGTCCGGGTTTGGCCGGTGTAGGTCGTCATTGTAAATAAGAATTTGTTCTTAACTGACTTGCCGATAAAGTAAAAACTATACTCGCCTGGTGGTCCTAGATCGTGGTAAATGACGACAACCGTAGGAGTTGACAAGACTGGACTGGGACCACTCGGCTAGCTACATGGGACAAAACTAGGAAAGCTTACTATGTTGGCTACCTTTTTTTTTTTTTTAAACGACAAAATGTCTGCTGAACCGTGATGAGGATGAGGTATAGTAGAGTGTGTTTCTCTTCGTCCAGACTGAGAGCCAGAACCGTTCGTTCACCGTGAGATCCTCCGCTTCCTTCAGCGTCATAGAGATGCCTTATAACAAGAACCTGTTGCCTGAGCTGCCCTCAAACACAACTACGGTGAGTCACATGAAGCCATCATAAACCAGGTCTGTATCTAAAATGACTGCAGCCATTATATATCTCACCACTGTTGACCAGAGCCCATAGAGCAGGGTTCCCCAATAGGGCATGACTGAGTGAGTGCACAAAACATTAGGAACACCTGCTCTTTCCATGAAAGCTATGATCCCTTATTGATGTCACTTGTTAAATCCACTTCAATCAGTGTAGATGAAGGGGAGGAGACGGGTTAAATAAAAATGGTATAGCTTTGAGACACCTGAGGCATGGTATGTGTATGTCTGCCATTCAGAGGGTGAATGGACAAGACACAAAATAATTGAAGTGCCTTTGAACAGGGTATGGTAGTAGGTGCCAGGCGCACCAGTTTGTGTCAAGAACTGCAACGATGCTGGGATTTTCACGCTCAACAGTTTTCTGTGTGTATCAAGAATGGTCCACCACCCAAAGGACATCCAGCCAACTTGACACAACTGTGAGAAGCATTGGGAGTCAACATGGACCGGCATCCCTGTGGAACGCGTTCAACACCTTGTAGAGTCCATGCCCTGACGAAATTAGGCTTTTCTGAGGGTAAAAGGCGTGCAATTCAATATTAGGAAGGTGTTCCTAACGTTTTGTACACTCTTGTGTATTTTCTATTGTATAATTTTCTTTCTTGGACATAAGAAATGATTATAATTTAGGAAATCTGTTCCCAACTATTCCCACGCGATCATATCCCATCGTTATCAAGGGTTTGAAATTATTCCGTTTTTCTCAAATTCTATATCTGTTTGGGATTCTTGCAGTCAGTTTGCAGTTGTACAAATGATTTACAACTATGTCTTCTGACCATCCGCTCAAGGAAAAAATCTGCCCACTGCTGAATGTTATTGGGGGACCCCTGCCATAGGGTCCTGAATGATTTGTTGTGGCTGGCTGGCTGGCTGGCTGGCTGGCTCAGAGCCCTGGGTCTGAACCCCGCCCTGTGCAACTGGGTCCCGGTCTTCCTGACTGGCTTCCCCCTTTTCCCTCCAAACATAACGATGGCCAAGGTAGGCAACAGCACCTCCACTACGCTGATCCCTTAACACGGGGGTCCCACAAGGGTGTGTGCTCAGCCCCGTCCTGTACACCCTCTTCACCCATGACTGCGTGACCTCAAACGTCTTCAACTCAATCATCAAGTTTGCAGACCGACACAACAGTTGTAGGCCTGATGACGAGACGGCCGACAGGAAGTGAGGGCCCTGGCGAAGTGGTGCCAGGAAAATAACCTCCAACAAAATGATTGTGGACTTCAGGAGACAGTGTGGTGAAGAAGGCGTAACAGCGTGGTACGCCACCCGCAACCGCCTATCCAAAGGGTGGTGCGGTCAGCCCAATGCATCACCGGGGGCAAAACTGCCTGCCCTCCAGGACACCTGCAGTACCCGGTGTCACAGGAAGGCCAAGAAGATCATTAAGGACTTCAGCCAAGCCACGGCCTGTTCACCCCGCTACCATCTAGAAGGCGGAGACCGTACAGGTGCTGCAAAGCTGGGACTGATAAACAATCTCAAGGCCATCAGGCTGTTAAACATTTACCACTAGCCGGCCTCCGCCCAGTACCCTGCCCAGAACCTTAGTCGCTGTTACTAGCCGCCTACCACTCGGTACTCTGCCCTGCGCCTTAGAGACTGCTGCCCTATGTACATAAACATGGAAAACCAGTCACTTTAACACTGTTTACATACTGTTTTACCCACTTCATATGTACAGTGTATACTGTGTTCTAGTCATGGTTCATCCTATACAACTACTGTCTATACTCACTATACTATATAACTACTGTCTATACACACCTCCTATATAACTACTGTTGTCCACTTCATATGTACAGTATATACTGTGTTCTAGTCATGGTTCCTCCTATATGACTACTGTTGTCCACTTCATATGTATATACTGTGTTCTAGTCATGGTTCATCCTATACAACTACTGCTGTCCACTTCATATGTATATACTGTGTTCTAGTCATGGTTCATCCTATATGACTACTGTTGTCCACTTCATATGTATATACTGTGTTCTAGTCATGGTTCATCCTATACAACTACTGCTGTCCACTTCATATGTATATACTGTGTTCTAGTTCATCCTATATAACTACTGTTGTCCACTTCATATGTATATACCATATTCTAGTTCATCCTATATAACTACTGTTGTCCACTTCATATGTATATACTGTATTCTAGTCATGGTTCATCCTGCTGTCCACTTCATATGTATATACTGTATTCTATAGTCATGGTTCATCCTATATAACTACTGCTGTCCACTTCATATATACAGTGGGGCAAAAAAGTATTTAGTCAGCCACTAATTGTGCAAATTCTCCGACTTAAAAAGATGAGAGAGGCCTGTAATTTTCATCATAGGTACACTTCAACTAACTAACTATTTTAAAAAATCCAGAAAATCACATTGTAGGATTTTTTATGATTTTTTTGGCAAATTATGGTGGAAAATAAGTACTTGGTCAATAACAAAAGTTTCTCAATACTTTGTGATATACCCTTTGTTGGCAATGACAGAGGTCAAACGTTTTCTGTAAGTCTTCACAAGGTTTTCACACAGTTGCTGGTATTTTGGCCCATTCCTCCATGCAGATCTCCTCTAGAGCAGTGATGTTTTGGGGCTGTTGCTGGGCAACACGGACTTTCAACTCCCTCCAAAGATTTTCTATGGGGTTGAGATCTGGAGACTGGCTAGGCCACTCCAGGACCTTGAAATGCTTCTTACAAAGCCACTCCTTCATTGCCCGGGCGGTGTGTTTGGGATCATTGTCATGCTGAAAGACCCAGCCACGTTTCATCTTCTATGCCCTTGCTGATGGAAGGAGGTTTTCACTCAAAATCTCACGATACATGGCCCCATTCATTCTTTCCTTTACACGGATCAGTCGTCTTGGTCCCTTTGAAGAAAATCAGCCCCAAAGCATGATGTTTCCACCCCCATGCTTCACAGTAGGTATGGTGTTCTTTGGATGCAACTCAGCATTCTTTGTCCTCCAAACACGACGAGTTGAGTTTTTACCAAAAAGTTATATTTTGGTTTCATCTGACCATATGACATTCTCCCAATCTTCTTCTGGATCATCCAAATGCTCTCTAGCAAACTTCAGACGGGCCTGGACATGTACTGGCTTAAGCAGGGGGACACGTCTGGTACTGCAGGATTTCAGTCCCTGGCGGCGTAGTGTGTTACTGATGGTAGGCTTTGTTACTTTGGTCCCAGCTCTCTGCAGGTCATTCACTAGGTCCCCCCGTGTGGTTCTGGGATTTTTGCTCACCGTTCTTGTGATCATTTTGACCCCACGGGGTGAGATCTTGCGTGGAGCCCCAGATCGAGGGAGATTATCAGTGGTCTTGTATGTCTTCCATTTCCTAATAATTGTTCCCACAGTTGATTTCTTCAAACCAAGCTGCTTACATATTGCATATTCAGTCTTCCCAGCCTGGTGCAGGTCTACAATTTTGTTTCTGGTGTCCTTTGACAGCTCTTTGGTCTTGGCCATAGTGGAGTTTGGAGTGTGACTGTTTGAGGTTGTGGACAGGTGTCTTTTATACTGATAACAAGTTCAAACAGGTGCCATTAATACAGGTAACGAGTGGAGGACAGAGAAGCCGTTACAGGTCTGTGAGAGCCAGAAATCTTGCTTGTTTGTAGGTGACCAAATACTTATTTTCCACCATAATTTGCTAATAAATTCATAAAAAATCCTACAATGTGATTTTCTGGATTTTTTTTCTCATTTTGTCTATCATAGTTGAAGTGTACCTATGATGAAAATTGCAGGCCTCTCTCATATTTTTAAGTGGGAGAACTTGCACAATTAGTGGTTGACTAAATACCTTTTTGCCCCACTGTAATTAGGGGACCCTGCAATAGGGTCCTGAATGGTTTGTTGTGGCTGGTAATATAATTAGGGGACCCTGCTATAGGGTCCTGAATGGTTTGTTGTGGCTGGTAATATAATTAGGGGACCCTGCTATAGGGTCCTGAATGGTTTGTTGTGGCTGGTAATATAATTAGGGGACCCTGCTATAAGGTCCTGAATTGTTTGTTGTCTCATTGTGTATTATATCCTCCAGGTGAGTATGTCAGTGATCTGGGTGAAATCAGAACCTGAACCGGTCCCTTGGTGGGTGGTGACCTTGGCCCTGATCGCTGGACTACTGCTGCTGGCTCTGCTTATCTTCGTCATGTACAAGGTACACGCACAACCATAACAATGAATAGTTTCCAATCTGTAGTTTCTCTCCCCACTCTCCTGGGCTCTTCCAACCATTACTGTATCTAAATCCTCCCTCTGATCTGACAGAAGTGACCAGCTTCCTCTGTTACTATATCTAAAACCTCCCTCTGATCTGACAGAAGTGACCAGCTGAAAGCCAGCCTAGTGACCAGCTGAAAGCCAGCCTAGTGACCAGCTGAAAGCCAGCCTAGTGACCAGCTAAAAGCCAGCCTAGTGACCAGCTGAAAGCCAGCCTAGTGACCAGCTGAAAGCCAGCCTAGTGACCAGCTGAAAGCCAGCCTAGTGACCAGCTGAAAGCCAGCCTAGTGACCAGCTGAAAGCCAGCCTAGTGACCAGCTGAAAGTCAGCCTAGTGACCAGCTGAAAGCCAGCCTAGTGACCAGCTGAAAGCCAGCCTAGTGACCAGCTGAAAGCCAGCCTAATGACGAGCTTCCACCATATTGTTTTCACCTGTCAAGTCCTTTCTTTCAAACCATTTTTAAAATGTATTTAACAGTTGCAATTCACCAACGACAAAAATATATATAACATACAGTCCCCTCCTGTATTCATCTGGACCATGAAGCTACTCCACCGACTGGATTTGAGGCAACAGTATAGAATGTTCTAGATTTTAGCATCTTATTTACGTATGTGTGACCGTAATGAAATTAAAGCACTTTATGTATCTAGTTCTCCCCCCTCCCTACCTCCATTTTGAAGGTGTTATAGTCAAAAGTTGAGTATTTGGTCCCATATTCTTAGCACGCAATGACTACATCGAGCGTGTGCCTCTACAAACTTGTTGGATGCATTTGCTGTTTGTTTCGGAAGATATTGTAATCACTTTTATTATAAGGATATATGTTTCTGAACACGACATCAATAAATGATACCCAGAAAAATAACCCCGCCCTCCCAAAAAATGCTAACCTTCCGTTATTGGTAATTGGTAAAGCATGTTTTGAGGCTATTATCTTGGTGGCTCTAACTTTCTCACTCATCATTATTCACGATTTATCTGCAATCGTGGTAGAATCCACATGAATGTAGAAATGTTCAGAGGATTTTTTTTTTTGCGAGGGTGGGGATCCTAATTGTCTGTGCCTCCGCCCTCCAGCTGGGCTTCTTCGAGCGTGTACGCCCCCCACAGGAAGACAGCGCGGAGAAGGAGCAGCTGGCACCGCAGGAGAACGGTGACAGGAACACCGATGCCTGATAGAACCTGAGGGTTCCCCAACACACGACCCTGTGTAGCTGTCTGTAAATACACAACAGATAACCTGCGTCTGAATAGGTTCCCTATGTAGTGCGCTACTTTGGAACGGAGCGCTATGGGATAGCACCAGTACACACAGTCCCATCTACTCTTTATAATCATACTCACACTGTACCCTGCGTCCTGAAGCCCTGTCGTCTACTACTCCTCTTGCATATACTTAGACAACATTGCTGTATGAAATGGCTGGGAGGAGCAAACAAGTGATTTGATATTAAAAATGCTGATGTAAATCATATTTGAAAAGGACTCCCCGATCTTCTTCTGGTTATTGGTCCTGCATCTTTTAGTGCACTTGGGACTTTCAGTTTTACATGAATTGCTACAACAATGTGAATTCGAGACTGCAAGGAAGATGCGAGGTATCAATTACAATGCTGTACGGTCTTTGAAGACAATGGTTTTTGAAATGGTTTTTGAATGGGCACTGCGGATATGGACTTATTGTATGTTATGCTTCTGCAATTGAGAAACATCCCCGGGCAATTTCCCACTTTCCACCAGATACAGGATTATACATAGCAATTGTATGTCACTATGTGTATTAAAAGGATGAATTGACCCATATTGGGTAATCAACGTGGAACTTAATACTTTTTTTTTGCATTAGAGCACTATAGTATCTTAATTACCCGTCACCCACTGCTTCATTATTTATCTTAAAACACGTTTCATGTTACAATAATGTAATTTGACCAGACTATTTTTCTTCAAGTTGTTCCTTGTTCATACTTTTGGGTGTTTTTTTTTTTTTAAAGACAATATTACTGAAAATGACGTATTCCTTCCCCACATATCTGGTTGAGCTGACAAGGTTTTGATCTTTCCTGAATTAAATGTTTAAAAACCATAAGCATTTCTTTGTGCCCTGCTTTTATATACTTGTTGCCACATTATCGTCTCCGATTCGGACAACTCGAATATCAGTGTGCTATAAAAGGTTATCTGATGAACTGTGGCTAGTTGTTTCATATAAATCATCTACGTTCACCTTAGTAAAATGATAATATCTCCCTCCCCACACAATTTATGCATAAGACACATTTTTGGTAATAATATTTATTTGGATATATAAGTGCATTTCTACTTGACAGGATCTGCATGGGTCTTGCTGGGGTGTGGAGAACAGAGATGTACAACTTCACTGTCTGTCTGTCAGCAAGAAGCTGAGGTCACTGCCAGATTCAAAGTCTGTTGTTGGCTTCCCCCTGAAACACAAACACTGGCTGTGAGACTCGTCACCGGCACCCTAGTTATTTAATTAGCGTTGGGTAACATACACAACTATTAAAAAAAGAGACATTTTAGCCTGCTTTATTGTGTTCAACACTTTGATCTGTTAAAACTCGTTTTGTGCTTTTTTGGGGGTCATGGGTCACAGGACCTGTGTGAGAGAGATGATTGGTGTTACCTGGTGAACAGCCGTGCCTTGCAGGTGCCCAGTAGAGTAGCCTTGTCTCCTTCCACGAGCAACATGGAACCCTCTCTCAAGCCCTAAGACAAATCAACCAATCAGCTGAAAGCATAGCCTAATACTATGTAGAATACCGTCTCTCTCAGACTCACCAGAACAGATGGAGTGTCAGGCTCCTCGTGGTACTGAATGATCCTCTGCTCTCGTGTCTCCTAGGGAGAAGGAAAAAAAACAAAGACATTTTGACCTTTCACCAGCATCCTTTAAGGCACCACAGGACACAGATGAACCTTGTCCCAGACTACAAAAGCATTTTCAATGAAGATTCTACATTCAGAGAAACCAGCCCTACGACTTTCAGCATTCACTATACTGATGCTCTGCTATATAAAATACTACACTGTACAACTCACCCCCATGTGTCTGCTGTTAGGGTCCGTATCCAGGAAGTGAGGGTTGATGTTGAAAGGCACTAGACCAATGGCATTGAAGGAGGGCGGGTACACGATGGGCATGTCGTTGGTGGTGTTGATGCTGACAGTAGAGACGTTGGTGCCAGCACTGGAACCCATGTAGGGAACACCATCCTGGAGTTATAACAGAGTTACCATGGTTACTGTAGGGGTTAGGGTTACTGTAGGGGTTACTGTAGGGGTTAGGGTTACTGTAGGGGTTAGGGTTACTGTAGGGGTTAGGGTTACTGTAGGGTTAGGGTTACTGTAGGGTTAGGGTTACTGTAGGTGTACTGTAGGGGTTAAGGTTACTGTAGGGGTTAGGGTTACTGTAGGGTTAGGGTTACTGTAGGGGTTACTGTAGGGGTTAGGGTTACTGTAGGGTTAGGGGTTACTGTAGGGGTTAGGGTTACTGTAGGGGTTACTGTAGGGGTTACTGTAGGGGTTAGGGTTACTGTAGGGGTTAGGGTTACTGTAGGGGTTACTGTAGGGGTTAGGGTAGGGGTTACTGTAGGGGTTAGGGTTACTGTAGGGGTTACTGTAGGGGTTAGGGTTACTGTAGGGGTTACTGTAGGGGTTACTGTAGCGATACTATAGGGGTTACTGTAGGGGTTAGGGTTACTGTAGGGGTTAGGGTCACTGTAGGGGTCACTGTAGGGGTCACTGTAGGGGTCAGGGTTACTGTAGGGGTTACTGTAGGGGTTACTGTAGGGTTACTGTAGGGTTACTGTAGGGGTTACTGTAGGGTTAATGTAGGGGTTACTGTAGGGGTTACTGTAGGGGTTACTGTAGGGGTTACTGTAGGGGTTAGGGTTACTGTAAGGGTTACTGTAGGGGTTACTGTAGGGGATAATGTAGGGGATACTGTAGGGGTTAGGGTTACTGTAGGGGTTAGGGTTACTGTAGGGGTTAGAGTTACTGTAGGGGTTAGAGTTACTGTAGGGGTTAGAGTTACTGTAGGGGTTAGGGTTACTGTAGGGGATGGGTTACTGTAGGGGTTACTGTAGGGGTTAATGTAGGGGATAGGGTTACTGTAGGGGATAGGGTTACTGTAGAGTTACTGTAGGGGTTAGGGTTACTGTAGGGGTTAGGGTTACTGTAGGGGCTAGGGTTACAGTAGGGGTTACTGTAGGGGTTACTATAGGGGTTACTGTAGGGATTAGGGTTACTGTAGGGGTTACTGTAGGGGTTAGGGTTACTGTAGGGGTTAGGGTTACAGTAGGGGTTACTGTAGGGGTTACTATAGAGGTTACTGTAGGGGTTACTGTAGGGGTAGGGGTTACTGTAGGGTTAGGGTTACTGTAGGGTTACTATAGGGGTTACTGTAGGGGTTACTGTAGGGTTAGGGTTACAGTAGGGGTTACTGTAGGGGTTACTGTAGGGGTTAGAGTTACTGTAGGGGTTAGAGTTACTGTAGGGGTTAGAGTTACTGTAGGGGTTAGGGTTACTGTAGGGGATGGGTTACTGTAGGGGTTACTGTAGGGGTTACTGTAGGGGTTACTGTAGGGTTAGGGTTACTGTAGGGGTTACTGTAGGGTTAGGGTTACTGTAGGGGTTACTGTAGGGGTTAGGGTTACTGTAGGGGTTAGGGTTACTGTAGGGGATACTGTAGAGGTTACTGTAGGGGATACTGTAGAGGTTACTGTAGGGGATACTATAGGGGTTACTGTAGGGGTTAGGGTTACTGTAGGGGTTACTGTAGGGGTTACTGTAGGGGTTACTATAGGGGTTACTGTAGAGGTTAGGGTTACTGTAGGGGTTACTGTAGGGGTTACCCTAGGGTTACTGTAGGGGTTAGGGTTACTGTAGGGGTTACTGTAGGGGTTACTGTAGGGGTTACTGTAGGGGTTACTGTTACTGTAGGGGTTACTATAGGGGTTACTATAGGGGTTACTGTAGAGGTTACTGTAGAGGTTACCCTAGGGTTACTGTAGGGGTTAGGGTTACTGTAGGGGTTACTGTGGGGGTTACTGTGGGGGTTACTGTAGGGGTTACTGTAGGGGTTAGGGTTACTGTAGGGGTTACTGTAGGGGTTACTGTAGGGGTTAGGGTTACTGTAGAGGTTACTGTAGAGGTTACTGTAGAGGTTACTGTAGAGGTTACTGTAGGGGTTACTGTAGGGGTTAGGGTTACTGTAGGGGTTACTGTAGGGGTTAGGGTTACTGTATGGGGTTACTGTAGGGGTTAGGGTTACTGTAGGGGTTACTGTAGGGGTTAGGGTTACTGTAGGGTTAGGGTTACTGTAGGGGTTACTGTAGGGGTTAGGGTTACTGTAGGGGTTACTGTAGGGGTTACTGTAGGGGTTACTGCAGGGGTTACTGTAGGGGTTACTGCAGGGGTTACTGTAGGGGTTACTAGGGTTACTGTAGGGGTTACTGTGGGGGTTACTGTAGGGGTTACTGTAGGGGTTACTGTAGGGGTTACTGTAGGGGTTACTGTAGGGGTTACTGTAGGGGTTACTGTAGGGGTTAGGGTTACTGTAGGGGTTAGGGTTACTGTAGGGGTTAGGGTTACTGTAGGGGTTAGGGTTACTGTAGGGGTTACTGTAGGGGTTACTGTAGAGGTTAGGGTTACTGTAGGGGTTACTGTAGGGGTTAGGGTTACTGTAGGGGTTACTGTAGGGGTTAGGGTTACTGTAGGGGTTACTGTAGGGGTTAGGGTTACTGTAGGGGTTACTGTAGGGTTAGGGTTAGGGTTACTGTAGGGGTTAGGGTTACTGTAGGGTTAGGGTTACTGTACGGTTAGGGTTACTGTAGGGGTTACGGTTACTGTAGGGGTTACTGTAGGGGTTACTGTAGTGGTTAGGGTTACTCTAGGGGTTACTGTAGGGGTTAGGGTTACTGTAGGGGTTAGGGTTACTGTAGGGGTTACTGTAGGGGTTACTGTAGGGGTTACTGTAGGGGTTACTGTTAGGTTAGGGTTACTGTAGGGTTAGGTGGTGGAAACGTTAGTGCTGACCCTGGGGCATAAGAGGAAGTTGGATATATAATCATTTGGTTGTTTATTCCACTCATGGGCTGTCTCTATTGGCTATATCAGCTGCCAGTAAGTACAATATCTGTCCATTTTCAACTGTAAATATTGTGAAATGGCAGTTTAATCTGGCACAGTGTTTCCCAAAACTCCTCAACTACTCCCAGCCATTCAGGTGTGCCAGTTCTGGAATATCGGCTATCAGAGTGGAACAGCTGTCGTACCTCAGGACAGGTTTTGGGGAACACTGCTCAAAATATATATATATATATATCAGTCTGACCTGCAGAACCCTCTTGTTGATCTCAGACAGCACATTGTTGTCGTAGAGACATTTCAGCAGACGGAATGTGTTTCCACCACCTATAGACAGAACAGCTGTTAATGACTTTATTTCACTGTATACCCTCCTGCTAACTTCTTAACACGTAGTCAATCTGTGTGTAGTAGATTACTTTAACTCTTGCAGCAACACATGTACAATAGCATTCCTCCAATGACGCCTACTGTATGTAAGGCCTATGTTTTTGGTATTTCATATTTGAGAGGCCCTATGAGGTGTTAACGTCTGAGCTCAAGGTCCACACCTCACCTATAAATATGCCCTGAGCCTTCCTTACAGCTTCCACTGGGTCAGAGGCCTCGTGTATGCTGTCCACCTCATAACCTGTCAGACAAAACAGACAACACTCACATTAGAACGACCGACAAAACCTGTCTCACATCGACAACCTAGTCCTTACTACGCCCCACTACACCCGATAGCGTCTATGAGAAAGGGTTTGACAAGTGTTAAGCGAAATGTGCTTATATCAATCAGGTCCGCTCAGATCTCCACAAGAGTATAATGCATAGGGTCTAGGGATTGATTTGGGATTGGGCCTGAGATAATTGAATTGATTTGGGATTGGGCCTGAGATAATTGAATTGATTTGGGATTGGGCCTGAGATAATTGAACTGATTTGGGATTGGGCCTGAGATAATTGAATTGATTTGGGATTGGGCCTGAGATATTTGAATTGATTTGGGATTGGGCCTGAGATATTTGAATTGATTTGGGATTGGGCCTGAGATATTTGAATTGATTTGGGATTGGGCCTGAGATATTTGAATTGATTTGGGATTGGGCCTGAGATATTTGAATTGATTTGGGATTGGGCCTGAGATATTTGAATTGATTTGGGATTGGGCCTGAGATATTTGAATTGATTTGGGATTGGGCCTGAGATATTTGAATTGATTTGGGATTGGGCCTGAGATATTTGAATTGATTTGGGATTGGGTCTGAGATATTTGAATTGATTTGGGATTGGGCCTGAGATATTTGAATTGATTTGGGATTGGGCCTGAGATACTTGAATTGATTTGGGATTGGGCCTGAGATATTTGAATTGATTTGGGATTGGGCCTGAGATATTTGAATTGATTTGGGATTGGGCCTGAGATATTTGAATTGATTTGGGATTGGGCCTGAGATATTTGAATTGATTTGGGATTGGGCCTGAGATATTTGAATTGATTTGGGATTGGGCCTGAGATATTTGAATTGATTTGGGATTGGGCCTGAGATATTTGAATTGATTTGGGATTGGGCCTGAGATATTTGAATTGATTTGGGATTGGGCCTGAGATATTTGAATTGATTTGGGATTGGGTCTGAGATATTTGAATTGATTTGGGATTGGGCCTGAGATAATTGAATTGATTTGGGATTGGGCCTGAGATATTTTAATTGATTTGGGATTGGGCCTGAGATATTCCAGACACACAACAGTAAGGCTGTGTAAGGCAATGGACCAGCGTACAAAGACGTACCCAGACTGTTGAACTTGTCCCTGGCAGTCTTTGCGTAGCCATCTCTATCACACAGTGCATAGGGGATGAATAAAATCCTCTTCACCCCTCTGCAAGACATACATTACACTGTTAGGTTACACACTGACTCTACGAAACATTAGGAACACCTTCCTAGTATTGAGTTGTACCCCCCCCCCAAGCCTCAATTCATTGGGGCATGGACTCTACAAGGTGTCGAAAGCATTCCACGGAGATGCTAAGTAGTTAGAGACATAGTTAGAGACATGTTTAAGTAGTTAGAGCCATGTTTAAGTAGTTAGAGACATGTATAAGTAGTTAGAGACATGTTTAAGTAGTTAGAGATATGGTTAGAGCCATGTTTAAGTAGTTAGAGCCATGGTTAGAGACATGTTTAAGTAGTTAGAGACATGTTTAAGTAGTTAGAGACATGTATAAGTAGTTAGACATGTTTAAGTAGTTAGATACATGTTTAAGTAGTTAGAGACATGTTTAAGTAGTTAGAGCCATGGTTTGAGACATGTTTAAGTAGTTAGACATATTTAAGTAGTTAGATACATGTATAAGTAGTTAGACATGTTTAAGTAGTTAGAGCCATGGTTTGAGACATGTTTAAGTAGTTAGACATATTTAAGTAGTTAGAGACATGTTTAAGTAATTAGAGACATGTTTAAGTAGTTAGAGCCATGTTTAAGTAGTTAGAGACATGGTTAGAGACATGTTTAAGTAGTTAGAGACATGTTTAAGTAGTTAAGAGTAAAGGAGGGTCAGATTGTAAGGGTACAGTACAACAGCATTCCTTCCATAGTCTTTAGGGGTGTGATTTTTTTTAGAGTAGTCCAGGCACTCTGAAGGTATGGATTAGTCAGTGGATTTAGATACTTACATTCCGAAAAAGTCTTTGATCTGCTGTTGACAATGTTCCAGATATCCTCCCCCGTGCAGGGTTGAGTTGGACACGAGCAGAAGTCTCCTCTTCATATCTTTCAAGACAAGGTTTGGATCAAAAGTTTACAACTCACTCAGGTTAAATAGGCTACCTCGTCCTACACCTCGAAGATTACTTCAGCAGTACATAGACGGCCGTGTATAAACAGGAAGTGTCCTCAGGTGTCTTCAAGGTACAAGGTCTATGGAGTGAGATTTGTGTTCTTTATTCGGTATGTTCACCCCGATCTGTATGTGTATTCAACATAACTCACAAATAAAACAATGATCTGTTTAATATATAAACAAATATTTTGTTAAATAAAACCAAAATCCTCAATAAAATAAAAATGTTAAAAAATCACAAATTAAACCTTAATCTGTGAATATGAACAAATATATTTCACAAGTATTCACCATAAATCACAAATAAAATAATGATCTGTAAATATTCTAAATCAGCTCACAAATAAAACTACGATTTGAACACGTTGAACAATTTGTGAGCAAATGTTTAGAAATCTCTTAACGTTTACATCTGTGGAATGTGGATTTGCTCATTCAAAAAGTGCTTGTGGATCTGTATTCTGTGTTTACAACATTTTGAGAAGGCTTTTTCTGTGGTCGATGTAATACAATCCACTAATGTGGTCGATGTAATACAATCCACTAATGTGGCTTCAGGTGAGTCATAAAGTTGTTCTTTATTGGTTAGATATTCTAGCTAGAAAGTGTTCTCCCAAGACATGGCTGAATGAGACACTGATTCACTCTGCACTTCACCTGACACAAAGATTATCCAAATGAATGGAGATAACAGACTCATCCGAAGCCACATTTGTGGATTGTATTACATCGACCACAGAAAAAGACTTCTCAAAATGTTGTAAACACAGAATACAGATCCACAGGCACTTTTGGAATGAGCAAATCCACATTCCACAGATGTAAACGTTAAGAGATTTCTAAACATTTGCTCACAAATTGTTCAAATCGTAGTTTTATTTGTGAGCTATGTTGAATATTTACAGATCATTATTTTATTTGTGACTTATGGTGAATACTTGTGAAATATATGTTTTACATATTAATGGCGATTGGTTAAATTTGTTATATATTTTTTGCGGATTATGGTTTTATTTGCCTAAATATTTAAATATATTCACAGATCATAATTTTATTTGTGAGTTATGTTGGATAATACACGCATTGTGGTGGACATATTTAGAGAATAAAGAAACAAAGCTCACTCCTTTCAATTTCCTGGACTCCGTTTAAAGTTCAACTACGGGTAACTAATCATCTGTTTCGCTGACAAGTCTCTCATACAGTCATTAAATCATCTAATCTGATTACTTCTCCTGATAAATCTACCTGTTGTCGAAAAGGTTGTGAAATCTTTCGATCCAACAAACCTTTGGCGATTGTTCTTGTGGTCAATGATTGGAAACAATGTTGAGCGTCAACAGGTCACAGATTTCAACACCGATTTTAAATTCGATACGTAGCCTTGACCGGATATGTTATTTACAGTTTAGTAGGAAATGTTCAAATATAGGCTACAAAGCTGTAACTTTGCGTCAAGGGTGTCTGTTTGGAGAAGAGTTTTCTCACGCTGTTACCGTGTGTAGAAAAGGGGTCAGCTGATAAATCACATGACAAGCCTTATGTCTCATGGTGCTTTCATGACATCTGGGAAATCGGAAAAACACGACGCGATCTTCGGGTCAGAAAGTCGGAGCTCTAAAAAAGATGCCCTAGTTTCCGCATTGGAATTGCAACTTAAATGACTGTTCAAAACCAATTTTCCCAATCGGAGCTCGTTTCTATCCAAGTTTCCAGTTATCATGAAAGCAGTGATGTCGGATATTTCCGAGTTCCCAGTTGATTCCCACGCAGCATCAATTAGCGAGAGGCGGATATACTGACAAGTCTGGTGCCCCCAAATTGATGACGTATGTCGCGCGCTTGTGAGTCGAACGTCGAATCAAATTGTGTTGGGCAAGATGCGCCAAATACAACTTGCGTAGACTTTACCGTGAAATGTTTGCTTACGACCACTTCCCAAAGATTAATAGTTTTAAAAGAATAATGCAATAAAATAGTAACACAAGAGAAATAAATAATAATAAAATATTAAATAAAATAGACAAGAATGGACCTACAGTGATCTCCAAAAGTATTGGGACAGTGACACATTTCTTGTTGTTTTGGCTCTGTAGTCCAGCACTTTGGATTGGAAATGATACAATGAGGGTATTTTCTTCCGTATCGGGTGAACCATTCATTTCAACATATTTATTGGGTGAAACGGGAGGCTACAGGAGCCTACAATGGCATAGAAATGAATTGGCCTACTTGATGGGCAACAATGTATAATTCTTCGCATTTAATGTCAGTTTCATTGTGGACTTTTCCCCCATAACAGAAGCACTCAAGCCATAGACTGTTCTCTGCTTCCGCAAGGCAAAGTACCGATGCATCAGGTCTGACACCAACAGGCTCCTGAACAGCGTCTATTCCCATGCCATAAGGCTTCTAAATAGCTGACAGAATGGCCACGCAGACTCTAGGGTGACCCTTATATTTCACACACAGGACTCTACACAGTCACACACACTGACACCCCAACACACACATTTATACTGACTCTACACACACACTCACATATAATCATCATATACGCTGCTGCTCTGTTTATTACACATCCTGATGCCTAGTTACCCTTTCCCCTATACATATATACCTCTACTCCTATACACATCTACCTCTACTATCTACCTCTACTCCTATACACATCTACCTCTACTCCTATACACATCTACCTCTACTCCTATACACATCTACCTCTACTCCTATACACATCTACCTCTACTCCTATGCACATCTACCTCTACTCCTATGCACATCTACCTCCACTCCTATACATATCTACGTCTACTCCTATACATATATACCTCTACTCCTATACATATCTACCTCTACTCCTATACACATCTACCTCTACTCCTATACACATCTACCTCTACTCCTATACATATATACCTCTACTCCTATACATATATACCTCTACTCCTATACATATATACCTCTACTCCTATACACATCTACCTCTACTCCTATGCACATCTACCTCCACTCCTATACATATCTACGTCTACTCCTATACATATCTACCTCCACTCCTATACACATCTACCTCTACTCCTATACACATCTACCTCTACTCCTATACACATCTACCTCTACTCCTATACATATATACCTCTACTCCTATACATATATACCTCTACTCCTATACATATATACCTCTACTCCTATACACATCTACCTCTACTCCTATGCACATCTACCTCCACTCCTATACATATCTACGTCTACTCCTATACATATCTACCTCCACTCCTATACACATCTACCTCTACTCCTATACACATCTACCTCTACTCCTATACACATCTACCTCTACTCCTATACACATCTACCTCTACTCCTATGCACATCTACCTCCACTCCTATACATATCTACGTCTACTCCTATACATATCTACCTCTACTCCTATACATATATACCTCTACTCCTATACACATCTACCTCTACTCCTATACATATCTACCTCTACTCCTATACATATATACCTCTACTCCTATACACATCTACCTCTACTCCTATACATATATACCTCTGCTCCTATACATATATACCTCTACTCCTATACACATCTACCTCTACTCCTATACACATCTACCTCTACTCCTATACACATCTACCTCTACTCCTATACATATCTACGTCTACTCCTATACATATCTACCTCTACTCCTATACACATCTACCTCTACTATCTACCTCTACTCCTATACACATCTACCTCTACTCCTATACCTCTACTCCTATACATATCTACCTCCACTCCTATACACATCTACCTCTACTCCTATGCACATCTACCTCCACTCCTATACATATCTACGTCTACTCCTATACATATCTACCTCCACTCCTATACATATCAACCTCTACTCCTATACACATCTACCTCTACTCCTATACACATCTACATCTACTCCTATACACATCTACCTCTACTCCTATACATATCTATGTCTACTCCTATACATATCTACCTCTACTCCTATACACATCTACCTCTACTATCTACCTCTACTCCTATACACATCTACCTCTACTCCTATACCTCTACTCCTATACATATCTACCTCCACTCCTATACACATCTACCTCTACTCCTATACACATCTACCTCCACTCCTATACACATCTACCTCTACTCATATACACATCTACCTCTACTCCTATACACATCTACCTCTACTCCTATACACATCTACCTCTACTCCTATACCTCTACTCCTATACATATCTACCTCTACTCCTATACACATCTACCTCTACTCCTATACACATCTACCTCTACTCCTATACACATCTACCTCTACTCCTATACACATCTACCTCTACTCCTATACCTCCACTCCTATACATATCTACCTCTACTCCTATACACATCTACCTCCACTCCTATACACATCCACCTCTACTCCTATACCTCTATTCCTATACATATCAACCTCTACTCCTATACATATCTATCTCTACTCCTATACATATCTACCTCTACTCCTATACATATCTACCTCTACTCCTATACACATCTACCTCTACTCCTATACACATCTACCTCTACTCCTATACATATCTACCTCTACTCCTATACACATCTACCTCTACTCCTATACACACCTACCTCTACTCCTATACACATCTACCTCTACTCCTATACACATCTACCTCTACTCCTATACACATCTACCTCTACTCCTATACATATCTACCTCTACTCCTATACACATCTACCTCTACTCCTATACACATCTACCTCTACTCCTATACACATCTACCTCTACTCCTATACACATCTACCTCTACTCCTATACCTCCACTCCTATACATATCTACCTCTACTCCTATACATATCTACCTCTACTCCTATACATATCTACCTCTACTCCTAAACACATCTACCTCTACTCCTATACACATCTACCTCTACTCCTATACACATCTAACTCTACTCCTATACATATCTAACTCTACTCCTAAACATATCTACCTCTACTCCTATACACATCTACCTCTACTCCTATACATATCTACCTCTACTATACATATCTACCTCCAGTCCTATACATATCTACCTCTACTCCTATACACATCTACCTCTATTCCTATACCTCTACTCCTATACATATCTACCTCCACTGCTATACACATCTACCTCTACTCATATACCTCTACTCCTATACATATCTACCTCTACTCCTATACACATCAACCTCTACTCCTATACCTCTACTCCTATACATATCTACCTCTACTCCTATACACATCTACCTCTACTCCTATACATATCTACCTCTACTCCTAAACACATCTACCTCTACTCCTATACACATCTACCTCTACTCCTATACACATCTACCTCTACTCCTATACATATCTAACTCTACTCCTAAACATATCTACCTCTACTCCTATACACATCTACCTCTACTCCTATACATATCTACATCTACTATACATATCTACCTCCAGTCCTATACATATCTACCTCTACTCCTATACACATCTACCTCTATTCCTATACCTCTACTCCTATACATATCTACCTCCACTGCTATACACATCTACCTCTACTCCTATACCTCTACTCCTATACATATCTACCTCTACTCCTATACACATCAACCTCTACTCCTATACCTCTACTCCTATACACATCTACCTCTACTCCTATACCTCTACTCCTATACATATCTACCTCTACTCCTATACACATCTACCTCTACTCCTATACCTCTACTCCTATACATATCTACCTCTACTCCTATACACATCAACCTCTACTCCTATACCTCTTCTCCTATACACATCTACCTCTACTCCTATACCTCTACTCCTATACATATCTACCTCTACTCCTATACACATCTACCTCTACTCCTATACCTCTACTCCTATACATATCTACCTCTACTCCTATACACATCTACCTCCACTCCTATACACATCCACCTCTACTCCTATACCTCTATTCCTATACATATCAACCTCTACTCCTATACATATCTACCTCTACTCCTATACATATCTACCTCTACTCCTATACACATCTACCTCTACTCCTATACATATCTACCTCTACTCCTATACACATCTACCTCTACTCCTATACACACCTACCTCTACTCCTATACACATCTACCTCTACTCCTATACACATCTACCTCTACTCCTATACCTCCACTCCTATACATATCTACCTCTACTCCTATACATATCTACCTCTACTCCTATACATATCTACCTCTACTCCTATACATATCTACCTCTACTCCTAAACACATCTACCTCTACTCCTATACACATCTACCTCTACTCCTATACACATCTACCTCTACTCCTATACATATCTACCTCTACTCCTAAACATATCTGCCTCTACTCCTATACACATCTACCTCTACTCCTATACACATCTACCTCTACTCCTATACATATCTACCTCTACTCCTATACACATCTACCTCTACTCCTATACACATCTACCTCTACTCCTATACACATCTACCTCTACTCCTATACCTCCACTCCTATACATATCTACCTCTACTCCTATACACATCTACCTCTACTCCTATACCTCCACTCCTATACATATCTACCTCTACTCCTATACATATCTACCTCTACTCCTAAACATATCTACCTCTACTCCTATACACATCTACCTCTACTCCTATACACATCTACCTCCACTCCTATACATATCTACCTCTACTCCTATACACATCTACCTCTACTCCTATACCTCTACTCCTATACACATCTACCTCCACTCCTATACACATCCACCTCTACTCCTATACCTCTATTCCTATACATATCAACCTCTACTCCTATACATATCTACCTCTACTCCTATACATATCTACCTCTACTCCTATACATATCTACCTCTACTCCTATACATATCTACCTCTACTCCTATACACATCTACCTCTACTCCTATACACATCTACCTCTACTCCTATACATATCTACCTCTACTCCTATACATATCTACCTCTACTCCTATACACATCTACCTCTACTCCTAAACACATCTACCTCCACTCCTATACATATCTACCTCTACTCCTATACCCATCTACCTCCACTCCTATACATATCTACCTCTACTCCTATACCTCTACTCCTATACACATCTACCTCTACTCCTATACACATCTACCTCTACTCCTATACACATCTACCTCTACTATCTACCTCTACTCCTATATCCAATACCAGGAGTATCAAATTCCAGTCTTTGAGTGGTGCTGTGTCTGCATGTACAGTGCATTCGGAAAGTATTCAAACCTCTCAACTTTTTCCACATTTTGTAACGTTACAGGTTGGGTGGAGGGTGGAGCAGTATTTAGTAAGGAAGCAGGACTGTTTTGAGGGGGGAGCAGTATTTAGTAAGGAAGCAGGAGGAGCAGTATTTAGTAAGGAAGCAGGACTCTTGAGGGTGGAGCAGTATTTAGTAAGGAAGCAGGACTGGATGGAGGGTGGAGCAGTATTTAGTAAGGAAGCAGGTCTCTTGAGGGTGGAGCAGTATTTAGTAAGGAAGCAGGACTGGCCTGGCTCTATATAGGGAATAGGATATCTCACATACAAGTATTTTATATCGGTTAAAAGCGTAATTTCTTGTTAATCTAAATGCATTGTCCGTATATATATATATACCATTGTCCGTATATTGTCCTACAGTCGCACACAAATATAACACAATGGCTTTAAGATGAATAATTAAATCCTTCAAAAGTTCATTAAAGTTGTTTTTTATTGTTGACATAATGATTGTTATTTTCCCTTTATTTTGTGTCACTATTGTAAAATGAAAATGTGTCTCTCACCAGCAAGGATTGGTCAGCAGTGAGTGAAACAACCAGAGGTGGCAGTAAAGACCAACATTCAGATTAGTCTGCCAGACCGTACTGCGACTGTCCAGGTTAAAGATCCTACACCCATGAATGTCCCTTTTCACCCTCCCCCCAGCTGGGTGCGTTTCCCAGGAGTCTCCCTGCCCTATTTTTCCTGGCCCAGCCCACGGCTGCCCTGTAGGGCATGGTGTTTTTCCTGGCCCAGGCCACGGCTGCCCTGTAGGGCATGGTGTTTTTCCTGGCCCAGGCCACGGCTGCCCTGTGGGGCATGGTGTTTTCCTGGCCCAGGCCACGGCTGCCCTGTAGGGCATGGTGTTTTTCCTGGCCCAGGCCACGGCTGCCCTGTAGGGCATGGTGTTTTTCCTGGCCCAGCCCACGGCTGCCCTGTAGGGCATGGTGTTTTCCTGGCCCAGCCCACGGCTGCCCTGTAGGGCATGGTGTTTTCCTGGCCCAGCCCACGGCTGCCCTGTAGGGCATGGTGTTTTTCCTGGCCCAGGCCACGGTTGACCTGTAGGGCATGGTGTTTTTCCTGGCCCAGGCCACGGTTGCCTTGTAGGGCATGGTGTTTTTCCTGGCCCAGGCCACGACTGCCCTGTAGGGCATGGTGTTTTTCCTGGCCCAGGCCACGGCTGCCCTGTAGGGCATGGTGTTTTCCTGGCCCAGCCCACGGCTGCCCTGTAGGGCATGGTGTTTTCCTGGCCCAGGCCACGGCTGCCCTGTAGGGCATGGTGTTTTTCCTGGCCCAGGCCACGGCTGCCCTGTAGGGCATGGGGTTTTTCCTGGCCCAGGCCACGGCTGCCCTGTAGGGCATGGTGTTTTTCCTGGCCCAGCCCACGGCTGCCGTGTGGGGCATGGGGTTTTCCTGGCCCAGGCCACGGCTGCCCTGTAGGGCATGGTGTTTTTCCTGGCCCAGCCCACGGCTGCCCTGTAGGGCATGGTGTTTTTCCTGGCCCAGGCCACGGCTGCCCTGTAGGGCATGGTGTTTTTCCTGGCCCAGGCCACGGTTGACCTGTAGGGCATGGTGTTTTTCCTGGCCCAGGCCACGGCTGCCCTGTAGGGCATGGTGTTTTTCCTGGCCCAGGCCACGGCTGCCCTGTAGGGCATGGTGTTTTTCCTGGCCCAGGCCACGGTTGACCTGTAGGGCATGGTGTTTTTCCTGGCCCAGGCCACGGTTGCCCTGTAGGGCATGGTGTTTTTTCTGGCCCAGGCCATGGCTGCCCTGTAGGTTGTGGTGTTTTTCCTGGCCCAGGCCACGGCTGCCCTGTAGGGCATGGTGTTTTTCCTGGCCCAGCCTACGGCTGCCCTGTGGGGCATGGTGTTTTCCTGGCCCAGGCCACGGCTGCCCTGTAGGGCATGGTGTTTTTCCTGGCCCAGCCTACGGCTGCCCTGTGGGGCATGGTGTTTTTCCTGGCCCAGGCCACGGCTGCCCTGTATGCGCGTGTTCCCAAGGCTGGATGCCCTGCTGGCCATGATGAGGAAATTATAAACACAGAGGTCAGCACATCACTGCCTGTCTGCTCTGTGTAGTCTTAACTTTTTTCCTGCCCACTCTCTCTCTCTGTCTCTGTCTATGTCTCTTGCTCCCTCCCTCTCTTTCTGTCTATGTCTCTCGCTCACTCCCTCTCTCTCTGTCTATGTCTCTCGCTCACTCCCTCTCTCTCTGTCTATGTCTCTCGCTCACTCCCTCTCTCTCTGTCTATGTCTCTCGCTCACTCCCTCTCTCTCTGTCGATGTCTCTCACTCACTCGCTCCCTCTCGCTCTGTCTCTGTCTATGTCTCTCTCTCTATGTCTCTGTCTCTCTCTATGTCTCTGTCTATGTCTCTCGCTCCCTCTCTCTCTGTTTCTCTCTATGTCTCTGTCTCTCTCTCTATGTCTCTGTCTATGTCTCTCGCTCGCTCGCTCCCTCTCTCTCTATGTCTCTGTCTCTCTATGTCTATGTCTCTCGCTCCCTCTCTCTCTCTGTCTATGTCTCTTGCTTGCTCCCACTCTCTCTCTCTCTGTCTATATCTCTCACTCGCTCCCTCTCTCGCTCAGTCTCCCGCTCGCTCCCTCTATCTGTGCCCTCTCTCCTTGTCAGGTGCAGTCTGCCCAACGCATCACCGGGGGGCAAACTACCTACCCTCTAGGACACCTACAGCACCCGATATCACAGGAAGGCCAAAAAGATCATCAAGGACAACAACCACCCGAGCCACTGCCTGTTCACTCCACTATCATCCAGAAGGCGAGGTCAGTACAGGTGCATCAAAGCAGGGACCCGAGAGACTGAAAAAACAGCTTCTATCTCAAGGACATCAGACTGTTAAATAGCCATCACTAACACATTAGAGGCTGCTGCCCTATATATATAGACTATAAATCACTGGCCACTTTAATAAATGGATCACTAGTCACTTTAATAATGCTGACATATTTTGCATTACTCATCTCATATGTATATACTGTATTCTATACTATTCTACTGTATCTCAGTCTATGCATTATTCATCTCATATGTATATACTGTATTCTATACTATTCTACTGTATCTCAGTCTATGCCACACAGACATTGCCCATCCAAATATTTATATATTCTTAATTCCATTCCTTTACTTAGATGTGTGAATTGGGTATATGTTGTGAAATTGTTAGATATTACTGCACTGTCTGAGCTAGAAACACAAGCATTTAGTTAGATATTACTGCACTGTCTGAGCTAGAAACACAAGCATTTAGTTAGATATTACTGCACTGTCTGAGCTAGAAACACAAGCATTTAGTTAGATATTACTGCACTGTCTGAGCTAGAAACACAAGCATTTAGTTAGATATTACTGCACTGTCTGAGCTAGAAACACAAGCATTTAGTTAGATATTACTGCACTGTCTGAGCTAGAAACACAAGCATTTAGTTAGATATTACTGCACTGTCTGAGCTAGAAACACAAGCATTTAGTTAGATATCACTGCACTGTCTGAGCTAGAAACACAAGCATTTAGTTAGATATTACTGCACTGTCTGAGCTAGAAACACAAGCATTTAGTTAGATATTACTGCACTGTCTGAGCTAGAAACACAAGCATTTAGTTAGATATTACTGCACTGTCTGAGCTAGAAACACAAGCATTTTGCTACACCCGCAATATCATCTGCTAAACACTTGTATGTGACCAATACAATTTTATTTGATTTTATCTCTCTCTTCTCTCTCTCTTCCCTCTCTCCCTTTCTCCCTCTCTTTCTCTCTCTCTGTATGTCTCTCTCAATTAAATTTTGGACTGCTGGAATGAATGTACTAAAAGTTTTGGTTTCTTTGGTGAGCTTGTATTTTAGTCCTGTGTCTCTGACCGGCCCCCATTCCATGTGCTGATATGGGAATGAACATCATACAATTATACCATTGGAGGCTGCTGAGGGGAGGACGGCTCATAATAATGTCTGGAACGGAGCGAATGGAATGGCATCATAGAAACCATGTGTTTTATATCATTCCACATCTATTCCACTCCAGCCATTACCACAAGCTCCAGTTAAGATGCCACCAAATGGAATGCTCTACAGGGCAGTGTAGGCTGAGTCAGTTAGCTCTACTGGGCAGTGCAGGCTGAGTCAGTTAGCTCTACTGGGCAGTGTAGGCTGTGTCAGTTAGCTCTACTGGGCAGTGCAGGCTGAGTCAGATAGCTCTACTGGGCAGTGCAGGCTGAGTCAGTTAGCTCTACTGGGCAGTGCAGGCTGAGTCAGTTAGCTCTACTGGGCAGTGCAGGCAGAGTCAGTTAGCTCTACTGGGCAGTGCAGGCTGAGTCAGTAAGCTCTACTGGGCAGTGCAGGCTGAGTCAGTGAGTAGTGATCTCAGGGTGCTATATGAGTAGTGAGTGATCCCAGGGTGCTTTATGAGTAGTGAGTGATCCCAGGGTGCTCTATGAGTAGTGAGTGATCCCAGGGTGCTTTATGAGTAGTGAGTGATCCCAGGGTGTGTTATGAGTAGTGAGTGATCCCAGGGTGCTTTAGGAGCAGTGAGTAGTGATCCCAGGGTGCTCTATGAGTAGTGAGTGATCCCAGGGTGCTTTAGGAGCAGTGAGTAGTGATCCCAGGGTGTTTTAGGAGCAGTGAGTAGTGATCCCAGGGTCCTCTATGAGTAGTGAGTGATCCCAGAGTGCTTTATGAGTAGTCAGTGATCCCAGGGTGCTCTATGAGTAGTGAGTGATCCCAGGGTGCTTTGTGAGTAGTGAGTGATCCCAGGGTGCTTTATGAGTAGTGAGTGATCCCAGGGTGCTTTATGAGTAGTGAGTGATCCCAGGGTGCTTTATGAGTAGTGAGTGATCCCAGGGTGCTCTATGAGTAGTGAGTGATCCCAGGGTGCTTTATGAGTAGTGAGTGATTCCAGTGTGCTTTATGAGTAGTGAGTGATCCCAGGGTGCTTTATGAGTAGTGAGTGATCCCAGGGTGCTCTATGAGTAGTGAGTGATCCCAGGGTGCTTTATGAGTAGTGAGTGATCCCAGGGTGCTTTATGAGTAGTGAGTGATCCCAGGGTGCTTTATGAGTAGTGAGTGATCCCAGGGTAATTTATGAGTAGTGATCCCAGGGTGCTTTATGAGTAGTGAGTGGTCCCAGGGTGTGTTATGAGTAGTGAGTGATCCCAGGGTGCTTTATGAGTAGTGAGTGATCCCAGGGTGCTTTATGAGTAGTGATCCCAGAGTGCTTTATGAGTAGTGAGTGATCCCAGAGTGCTTCATGAGTAGTGAGTGATCCCAGGGTACTTTGTGAGTAGTGAGTGATCCCAGGGTGCTTTATGAGTAGTGAGTGATCCCAGGGTGCTTTATGAGTAGTGAGTGATCCCAGGGTGCTTTATGAGTAGTGAGTGATCCCAGGGTAATTTATGAGTAGTGAGTGATCCCAGGGTGCTTTATGAGTAGTGAGTGGTCCCAGGGTGTGTTATGAGTAGTGAGTGATCCCAGGGTGCTTTATGAGTAGTGAGTGATCCCAGGGTGCTTTATGAGTAGTGATCCCAGAGTGCTTTATGAGTAGTGAGTGATCCCAGAGTGCTTCATGAGTAGTGAGTGATCCCAGGGTACTTTGTGAGTAGTGAGTGATCCCAGGGTGCTTTATGAGTAGTGAGTGATCCCAGGGTGTGTTATGAGTAGTGAGTGATCCCAGAGTGCTTTTTGAGTAGTGAGTGATCCTAGGGTGCTATATGAGTAGTGAGTGATCCCAGGGTGCTTTATGAGTAGTGAGTGATCCTAGGATGCTATATGAGTTGTGAGTGATCCCAGGATGCTTTAGGAGTAGTGAGTGATCCCAGGGTGCTTTAGGAGTAGTGAGTGATCTTAGGGTGCTTCATGAGTAGTGAGTGATCCCAGTGTGCTTTATGAGTAGTGAGTGATCCCAGGGTGCTTTATGAGTAGTGAGTGATCCCAGGGTGCTTTATGTGTAGTGAGTGATCCCAGGGTACTTTGTGAGTAGTGAGTGATCCCAGGGTGCTTTTTGAGTAGTGAGTAGTGATCCCAGGGTGCTTTATGAGTAGTGAGTGATCCCAGGGTGCTCTATGAGTAGTGAGTGATCCCAGGGTGCTCTATGAGTAGTGAGTAGTGATCCCAGGGTGCTTTGTGAGTAGTGAGTGATCCCAGGGTGCTCTATGAGTAGTGAGTGATCCCAGGGTGCTCTATGAGTAGTCAGTGATCCCAGGGTGCTTTATGAGTAGTGAGTAGTGATCCCAGGGTGGTTTTGGAGTAGTGAGTGATCCCAGGGTAATTTATGAGTAGTGATCCCAGGGTGCTTTATGAGTAGTGAGTGGTCCCAGGGTACTTTATGGGTAGTGAGTGATCCCAGGGTGTGTTATGAGTAGTGAGTGATCCCAGGGTGCTTTATGAGTAGTGAGTGATCCCAGGGTGCTTTATGAGTAGTGATCCCAGAGTGCTTTATGAGTAGTGAGTGATCCCAGGGTACTTTGTGAGTAGTGAGTGATCCCAGGGTGCTTTATGAGTAGTGAGTGATCCCAGGGTGTGTTATGAGTAGTGAGTGATCCCAGGGTGCTTTTTGAGTAGTGAGTGATCCTAGGGTGCTATATGAGTAGTGAGTGATCCCAGGGTGCTTTATGAGTAGTGAGTGATCCTTGGATGCTATATGAGTTGTGAGTGATCCCAGGATGCTTTAGGAGTAGTGAGTGATCCCAGGGTGCTTTAGGAGTAGTGAGTGATCTTAGGGTGCTTCATGAGTAGTGAGTAGTGAGTGATCCTAGGGTGCTATATGAGTAGTGAGTGATCCCAGTGTGCTTTATGAGTAGTGAGTGATCCCAGGGTGCTTTGTGTGTAGTGAGTGATCCCAGGATACTTTGTGAGTAGTGAGTAGTGATCCCAGGGTACTTTGTGAGTAGTGAGTGATCCCAGGGTGCTTTATGAGTAGTGAGTAGTGAGTAGTGAGTGATCCCAGGGTACTTTGTGAGTAGTGAGTAGTGATCCCAGGGTGGCAACACATACATTCTGTGATGTCAATGAGTCTTTCTCCATTCGTATTGGTTTATACTGTATAATTAAACTTAAACCAAAACACATTTCAGTACTTCTATTATTTCTGCATTTCCTGCACTCAATTGCAGTGGTTGAAAAATTACCCAGTTGTCATACTTGAGTAAAAGTAAAGATATGTTAATAGAAAATGACTCAAGTAAAAGTGAAAGTCACCCAGTAAAATACTACTTTATTAATAGTCTAAAAGTATTTGGTTTTAAATATACTTATGTATCAAAAATAAAAGTATAAATCATTTCAAATTCAAATATTTTACGAATTTGTTACCAATTTGTTGTGGATCATCTTTAGCCACAAACTGTTCTTGTATTTCCCTCTCTCTCTCTCTCCCTCCCTCTCTCTCTCTCTCTCTCTCCCTCCCTCTCTCTCTCTCTCTCTCTCTCTCCCTCCCCCTCTCTCTCTCTCTCTCTCTCTCTCTCTCCCTCCCTCTCGTTTTGCTGCATGGCCTGCTACAGGCATTCTTTGACCACATAGAGTCACACCCACTCTAGATTCAGTCAGTGTATAATAGGCAGCCTCCCGGCCCAGTGTCCCGGCCCAGCCTCCCGGCCCAGTGTCCCGGCCCAGCCCCCCGGCCCAATGTCCCGGCCCAGCCTCCCGGCCCAGTGTCCCGGCCGTGTGGTTTCCCTTTCCCTCGTGTTTAATCGTAGAGAAGCCACATGAAAGGCTCTCAGTATTAAAGTCTTGGATGGGAGGGATCTGTTCGGCAGCAAGAGTGTGTTTTTCACTTTTTTCTTCTACCCTTAGAGTGGGGAGAGAGGGGAGAGTGGGAGAGTGGGACGAGAGGGAAGAGAAGGGAGAGAGGGGAGAGTGGGAGAGTGGGGAGAGAGCGAAGAGAGGGGAGAGTGGGGAGAGAGGGGAGAGTGGGGTGACAGGGGAGAGTGGGGTGACAGGGGAGTGGGGAGAGTGGGAGAGAGGGGAGAGTGCAGAGAGAGGGGAGAGTGGGGGGACAGGGGATAGTGGGGTGACAGGGGAGAGTGAAGAGAGTGGAGAGAGTGGGGAGAGAGGGAAGAGAAGGGAGAGAGGGGTGAGTGGGAGAGTGGGAGAGTGGAGAGAGAGAGGGGAAAGAGATGAAAGAGGGGGGAGTGGGGAGAGAGGAGAGAGGGAAGAGAAGGGAGAGAGGGGAGAGTGGGGAGAGAGGAGAGAGAGAAGAGAAGGGAGAGAGGGGAGAGTGGGGAGATAGATGAAAGAGTGGAGAAAGGGGAGAGAGGGGAGAGTGGGGAGAGTGTGGCAAGTGATCACACTGAACCAGCTCAGATGGAGCCAACCACGGGAATGTCTCAGGGAGTAGGGAATAAAACGAGGAGGGGAGACAGGGGACAGACCAACATGTCCAATTAAGAGGAAATTGAAACAAGACAGTCATTTTGTTCAGGGAAAACAATTTACGGAGAGCATAGGAAAGGGATCTGGAAATCAACAAGACTTCAGTCAGTGATGTCAGTGAAGGTTATAATGGCTGAAATTGTATTCGTTAAGCAGTTACTATGCTGAAAAGTGTTTAACTATGCTACAAATCATGTGGCTGATTCTGTAGCAAATGTTTGGAATCTATCTAGCTAGCTATCTGTCTTGTCCATCCATCCATCTGTCTGTCCATCTATCCTTCCTTCCTTCCTTCCTTCCTTCCTTCCTTCCTTCCTTCCTTCCTTCCTTCCTTCCTTCCTTCCTTCCTTCCTTCCTTCCTTCCTTCCTTCCTTCCTTCCTTCCTTCCTTCCTTCCTTCCTTCCTTCCTTCCTTTCTTCCTTCCTTCCTTCCTTCCTTCCTTCCTCCGGACCGGTTTGCTACACCCCTCACCCAGACACAGAGTATAAAAGAGGTATGGTTCTATCATGGTTCTAACATGGTTCTCTCATGGATCTAACATGGATCTAACATTATTCTAACATGGCTCTATCATGGATCTGACATGGTTCTAACATGGATCTAATATGGTTCTAACATGGATCTCACATGGGTCTAACATGTTCTAACATGAATCTAACATGGATCTAACATTGTTCTAACATGGATCTAACATGGATCTAACATTGTTCTAACATGGATCTAATATGGTTCTAACATGTCTCTAACATGTTCTAACATGGCTCTAACATGGCTCTAACATGTTCTAACATAGTTCTAACGTGGATCTAACATGGTTCTAACATGGTTCTAACATGATCTAACATGGTTCTAACATGGTTCTAACATGGATCTAACATGGATCTAACATTGATCTAACAAGAGAGATAGCTAAATTAGGTCACTATTACAGAGGATCTCAGAATAGAAGCTATTTTGAATAGATGCCGCTCTGGTGGTGGTGGTGGTGGTGGTGGTGGTGGTGGTGGTGGTGGTTGGGTGGTGGTGGTGGTGGTGGTGGTTGGGTGGTGGTGGTGGTGGTGGTGGTGGTGGTGGTGGTGGTGGTGGTGGTGGTGGTGGTGGTGGTGGTGGTGTGTGGTGGTGGTGGTGGTGGTGGTGGTGGTGGTGGTGGTGTGTGGTGGTGGTGGTGGTGGTGGTGGTGGTGGTGGTGGTGGTGGTGGTGTGTGGTGGTGGTGGTGGTGGTGGTGGTGGTGGTGGTGGTGGTGTGTGGTGGTGGTGGTGGTGGTGGTGGTGGTGGTGGTGGTGGTGGTGGTGCTGCTGCTGCTGGTGGTGGTGGTGGTGGTGGTGGTGGTGGTGGTGGTGGTGGGTGGTGGTGGGTGGTGGTGGTGGTGGTGGTGGTGGTGGTGGTGGTGGTGGTGGGTGGTAGTGGTGGTGGTGGTGGTGGTGGGAACAAATGACAGAGAACCCTTCTCACACATAAAAAGGTTGTGCTGCCTAAACCAGCAACCTCAATAAAGGCTGGATTAGAAAATCCTTGGCTGGCTGCGTTTACATGTTAAAACATTTCTGTACTTACATTTTATGTTCTGGGTTTGGAGTGTTGTGGTGTGTCACGCTGCAGCAGACTGTTTGGAGTGTTGTGGTGTGTCACGCTGCAGCAGACTGTTTGGAGTGTTGTGTTTTGTCACGCAGGAGCAATGCACGCTGACATGGTCGCCAGGTGTACGGTGTTTCCTCCGACTCATTGGTGCGGCTGTCTTCCGAGTTAAGCGGCAATTGTGTCAAGAAGCAGTGCGACAGGGCTGGGTCGTGTTTCAGAGGACGCACGGCTCTCCTCCGTCACCTCTCCTGAGTCCGTATGGGAGTTGCAGCAACAACACTGTAACTTGCAATTGGATATCAGGAAATTGGGGTACAGATCACTGTTGGTTATAAAAAAATATCCGAAACTTTGAGCACCATTAAATCCATTATTAAAAAATTGAAAGAATATGGCACCACAACAAACCTGCCAAGAAAGGGTTGTCCACCAAAACTCATGGACCACGCAAGTGGGGCATTAATCAGAGAGGCAACAAAGAGACCAAAGATAACTCTGAATGAGCAGCAAAGCTCCACAGCGGAGATTGGAGTATCTGTCCATAGGACCAGTTTAAGCTGCACACTACACAGAGCTGGGCTTTACGGAGGTGAGGCAGGAAAAAGTCCATATTTAAAGAAAATATTAGCAAACACGTTTGGTGTTCGTCAAAAGGCGTGGGAGACTCCCCAAACATATGAAAAAAGGTACTCTGGTCAGATGAGACTAAAATTGAGCTTTTTGGCAATCAAGGAAAACGCTATGTCTGGCACAACCCAACACCTCTCATCACCCCGAGACCCTCACCCTCACAGTGAAGCATGGTGGAGGCAGTATTATGCTGTGGGGATGTTTTTCATCTGCAGGGACTGGAAAACTTGTCCGAATTGAAGGAATGATGGATGGCGCTAAATACAGGGAAATTCTTGAGGGAAACCTGTTTCAGTCTTCCAGAGATTTGATACTGGGACGGAGGTTCACCTTCCAGCAGGACAATGACCCTAAGTATACTGCTAAAGCAACACTCGAGTGGTTTAGGGGAAACATTTAAATGTCTTGGAATGGCCTCGTCAAAGCCCAGACCTCAATCCAATTGAGAATCTGTGATATGACTTAAAAATTGCTGTACACCAGCAGAACCCATCCAACTTGAAGGAGCTGGAGCAGTTTTTCCTTGAAGAATGGGCAAAAATCTCATTGGCTCGATGTGTCAAGCTTATAGAGACATACCCCAAGAGACTTGCAGCTGTAATTGCTGCAAAAGGTGTCTCTACAAAGTATTGACTTTGGGGGGTGAATAGTTATGCACGTTCAAGTTTTATGTTATTTTGTCTTATGTCTTGATTGTTTCCAAAGAAAAAATATTTTGCATCTACAAAGTGGTAGGCATGCTGTGTAAATCAAATGATACAAACACCCCCCCAAAAAATACATTTTAATTCCGGGTTGTAAGGCAACAAAACAGGAAAAATGCCAAGTGGGGTGAATACTTTCACAAGCCGCTGAGATATAAGAGATCCCTGCCAGCCAAACCCTCAACTAACCCGGACGACGCTGGACTAATAATGCCCTGCCCCATGGGTCTCCCGGTCGTAGCCAGCTGCGACAGAGCCTGGACTCCAACCAGGATCTCTAGTGGCACAGCGAGCACTGCGATGCAATGCCTTAGACTACTCTGCCACTCTGTATGCCCTTATTGCTGAATCTCAAAGGTGAAAGTCCCATCGCCAAGCTTCTGTAAGTCCCTGTTGCGGTCTGTGTGGGAGTTGAGGTGCAGGAGGACGCTGGCTGGCTCTCACAGTGTTTGCACACTTTCTAACACTCTCTGTCTGCTTAGCAGTTGAACAGGAGCAGGAGATGAATGGATGATACAGTAATAGTGCCCTACCAACAAAGTGAGAACATTGTGCAAGCGGGCAGACTACCTCTCCCACCCAGGCATCTATAACTACCTCTCCCACCCAGGCCTCTATAACTACCTCTCCCACCCAGGCCTCTATAACTACCCCTCCCACCCATGCCTCTATAACTACCTCTCCCACCCAGGCCTCTATAACTACCTCTCCCACCCAGGCCTCTATAACTACCCCTCCCACCCAGGCCTCTGTACCATAACTACCCCTCCCACCCCGGCCTCTATAACTACCCCACCCACCCAGGCCTCTATAACTACCTCTCCCACCCAGGCCCCTATAACTACCCCACCCACCCAGGCCTCTATAACTACCCCTCCCACCCAGGCCTCTATAACTACCCCTCTCACCCAGGCCTCTATAACTACCCCTCCCACCCAGGCCTCTATAACTACCTCTCCCACCCAGGCCTCTATAACTACCTCTCCCACCCAGGCCTCTATAACTACCCCTCCCACCCAGGCCTCTATAACTACCCCTCCCACCCAGGCCTCTATAACTACCTCTCCCACCCAGGCCTCTATAACTACCTCTCCCACCCAAGCCTCTATAACTACCCCTCCCACCCAGGCCTCTATAACTACCCCTCCCACCCAGGCCTCTATAACTACCTCTCCCACCCATGCCTCTATAACTACCTCTCCCACCCAGGCCTCTATAACTACCTCTCCCACACAGGCTTCTATAACTACCCCTCCCACCCAGGCCCCTGTAGCATAACTACCCCTCCCACCCAGGCCTCTCGAGCATAACTACCCCTCCCACCCAGGCCTCGGTAGCATAACTACCCCTCCCACCCAGGCCTCTGTAGCATAACTACCCCTCCCACCCAGGCCTCTGTAGCATAACTACCCCTTCCACCCAGGCCCCTGTAGCATAACAACCCCTCCCACCCAGGCCTCTGTAGCATAACTACCCCTTCCACCCAGACCTCTGTAGCATAACTACCCCTCCCACCCAGGCCTGTGTAGCATAACTACCCCAGCCAGACCTCTGTAGCATAACTACCCATCCCACCCAGGCCTCTAGAGCATAACTACCCCTCCCACCCAGGCCTCTGTAGCATAACTACCCCACCCAGGCCTCTGTAACTACCCCAGACAGACCTCTGTAGCATAACTACCCCAGACAGACCTCTGTAGCATAACTACCACAGCCAGACCTCTGTAACTACCCCAGACAGACGTCTGCAACATAACTACCCCAGACAGACCTCTGTAGCATAACTACCCCAGACAGACCTCTGTAGCATAACCACCCCAGCCAGACCTCTGTAACTACCCCAGACAGACGTCTGTAACATAACTACCCCAGACAGACCTCTGTAGCATAACTACCCCAGACAGACCTCTGTAGCATAACTACCCCAGCCAGACTTCTGTAGCATAACTACCCCAGCCATACCTCTGTTACTACCCCAGACAGACCTCTGTATCATAACTACCCCAGACAGACCTCTGTAACATAACTACCCCAGACAGACCTCTGTAGCATAACTACCCCAGCCAGACCTCTGTAACTACCCCAGCCAGACCTCTGTAACTACCCCAGCCAGACCTCTGTAACTACCCCAGCCAGGCCTCTGTAACTACCCCAGCCAGACCTCTGTAGCATAACTACCCCAGCCAGACCTCTGTAGCATAACTACCCCAGCCAGACCTCTGTAACTACCCCAGCCAGACCTCTGTAACTACCCCAGCCAGACCTCTGTAGCATAACTATCCCAGCCAGACCTCTGTAGCATAACTACCCCAGCCAGGTCTCTATAGCATAACTACCCCAGCCAGGCCTCTATAGCTTAACTACCCCAGCCAGGTCTCTATAGCATAACTATCCCAGCCAGGCCTCTATAGCTTAACTACCCTAGCCAGACCTTTGTAGCATAACTACCCCAGCCAGGCCTCTATAACTACCCCAGCCAGACCTCTGTAGCATAACTACCCCAGCCAGACCTCTGTAGCATAACTACCCCCGCCAGGCCTCTGTAGCATAACTACCCCAGCCAGGCCTCTGTAACTACCCCAGCCAGTTCTCTCTAACTACCCCAGCCAGTTCTCTCTAACTACCCCAGCCAGGCTTCTGTAACTACCCCAGCCAGGCCTCTGTAACTACCCCAGCCAGACCTCTGTAGCATAACTACCCCAGCCAGACCTCTGTAGCATAACTACCGCAGCCAGGCCTCTGTAACTACCCCAGCCAGGCCTCTCTAACTACCCCAGCCAGACCTCTGTAACTACCCCAGCCAGACGTCTGTAACTACCCCAGCCAGACCTCTGTAACTACCCCAGCCAGACCTCTGTAACTACCCCAGCCAGACCTCTGTAACTACCCCAGCCAGGCCTCTGTAACTACCCCAGCCAGGCCTCTGTAGCATAACTACCCCAGCCAGGCCTCTGTAGCATAACTACCCCAGCCAGACCTCTGTAGCATAACTACCCCAGCCAGGCCTCTATAGCATAACTACACCAGCCAGGCCTCTATAGCATAACTACCCCAGCCAGGCCTCTGTAACTACCCCAGCCAGGCCTCTGTAGCCTCCTGAGAGAAGGGAAGCAGGGGAGAGGTGCCGAAAGTACATGATTGATGGCTCTCACATACCTCTGTCCCAGGGCTGTGCTTCGCAGTTTAATTGGCCGATAAGTATCGAGCAGTAATGTTATGATAAATTCCCGGGGGGCGTACAGCAGCAGCAGTCTATCTGAAGTTACCACCGTTTGCTTGACACTGTGAGCTTGGAGGTGAGGAAATGCTGGGCTAAATCTGTTGTTGAGAACATGTTAATTACTCTTCCTTTCAATAGCATTTCAGTCATTACCGGTACAAACAAACCACAGAACCACCTCAGAAGCCAAAGGAAAGGTAGAGACATAGACCCATTATACAAAGCCCTAGATCACAGGAAGGCCATTTGAGATCAGCAGCGGGGGGGGGGGGGGGGGGGGGAAAGGGGACAGAACAGGAATGAAGCGAAAAACTACTGAGACAGTGACCACAACCGTTAGGACTATGGCTCCAGTCAAATATACCTCTTCTTAATTACTCCTTATGAAGTCCTCACCAAACGACTTGATTATACATAGAGTACAACGTTAGGAGGAGAGTATGTGGTGCGGAAGAAGGAGAGAGCAGCAGCTTCCGGATGATGATAGAAGAGAAGCTGCAGAGAGAGGAGACGGAACACGGTTCTGAACCTGGCTGGCTGCAGAGAGAGGAGGGGGAACACGGTTCTGAACCTGGCTGGCTGCAGAGAGAGGAGGGGGAACACGGTTCTGAACCTGGCTGGCTGTAGAGAGAGGAGGGGGAATACGGTTCTGAACCTGGCTGGCTGCAGAGAGAGGAGGGGGAACACGGTTCTGAACCTGGCTGCAGAGAGAGGAGACAGAACACGGTTCTGAACCTGGCTGGCTGCAGAGAGATGAGGGGGAACACGGTTCTGAACCTGGCTGGCTGCAGAGAGAGGAGACGGAACACGGTTCTGAACCTGGCTGGCTGCAGACAGAGGAGGGGGAACACGGTTCTGAACCTGGCTGCAGAGAGAGGAGGGGGAACACGGTTCTGAACCTGGCTGGCTGCAGAGAGAGGAGGGGGAACACGGTTCTGAACCTGGCTGCAGAGAGAGGAGCCAGAACACGGTTCTGAACCTGGCTGGCTGTAGAGAGAGGAGGAGGAACACGGTTCTGAACCTGGCTGGCTGCAGAGAGAGGAGGGGGAACACGGTTCTGAACCTGGCTGCAGAGAGAGGAGACAGAACACGGTTCTGAACCTGGCTGGCTGTAGAGAGAGGAGGGGGAACACGGTTCTGAACCTGGCTGGCTGCAGAGAGAGGAGACAGAACACGGTTCTGAACCTGGCTGGCTGTAGAGAGAGGAGGGGGAACACGGTTCTGAAACTGGCTGTAGAGAGAGGAGGGGGAACACGGTTCTGAACCTGGCTGGCTGCAGAGAGAGGAGGGGGAACACGGTTCGGAACGTGGCTGCAGAGAGAGGAGACAGAACACGGTTCTGAACCTGGCTGGCTGTAGAGAGAGGAGGGGGAACACAGTTCTGAACCTTGCTGGCTGCAGAGAGAGGAGACAGAACACGGTTCTGAACCTGGCTGGCTGTAGAGAGAGGAGGGGGAACACGGTTCTGAAACTGGCTGTAGAGAGAGGAGGGGGAACACGGTTCTGAACCTGGCTGGCTGCAGAGAGAGGAGACGGAACACGGTTCTGAACCTGGCTGCAGAGGGAGGAGATGGAACACGGTTCTGAACCTGGCTGTAGAGAGAGGAGGGGGAACACGGTTCTGAACCTGGCTGTAGAGAGAGGAGGGGGAACACGGTTCTGAACCTGGCTGGCTGCAGAGAGAGGAGGGGGAACACGGTTCTGAACCTGGCTGGCTGCAGAGAGAGGAGACGGAACACGGTTCTGAACCTGGCTGTAGAGAGAGGAGGGGGAACACGGTTCTGAACCTGGCTGGCTGCAGAGAGAGGAGACGGAACACGGTTCTGAACCTGGCTGTAGAGAGAGGAGGGGGAACACGATTCTGAACCTGGCTGGCTGTAGAGAGAGGAGGGGGAACACGGTTCTGAACCTGGCTGTAGAGAGAGGAGGGGGAACACGGTTCTGACCCTGACTGCAGAGAGAGGAGACGGAACACGGTTCTGAACCTGGCTGGCTGTAGAGAGAGGAGGGGGAACACGGTTCTGAACCTGGCTGTAGAGAGAGGAGGGGGAACACGGTTCTGAACCTGGCTGGCTGTAGAGAGAGGAGGGTGAACACGGTTCTGAACCTGGCTGGCTGCAGAGAGAGGAGACGGAACACGGTTCTGAACCTGGCTGTAGAGAGAGGAGGGGGAACACGGTTCTGAACCTGGCTGGCTGCAGAGAGAGGAGGGGGAACACGGTTCTGAACCTGGCTGGCTGTAGAGAGAGGAGGGGGAACACGGTTCTGAACCTGGCTATAGAGAGAGGAGGGGGAACACGGTTCTGAACCTGGCTGTAGAGAGAGGAGGGGGAACACGGTTCTGAACCTGGCTGTAGAGAGAGGAGGGGGAACACGGTTCTGAACCTGACTGGCTGCAGAGAGAGGAGGGGGAACACGGTTCTGAACCTGGCTGGCTGTAGAGAGAGGAGGGGGAACACGGTTCTGAACCTGGCTATAGAGAGAGGAGGGGGAACACGGTTCTGAACCTGGCTGTAGAGAGAGGAGGGGGAACACGGTTCTGAACCTGGCTGTAGAGAGAGGAGGGGGAACAACGTTCTGAACCTGACTGGCTGCAGAGAGAGGAGGGGGAACACGGTTCTGAACCTGGCTGTAGAGAGAGGAGGGGGAACACGGTTCTGAACCTGGCTGGCTGTAGAGAGAGGAGGGGGAACACGGTTCTGAACCTGGCTGGCTGTAGAGAGAGGAGGGGGAACACGGTTCTGAACCTGGCTGGCTGCAGAGAGAGGAGGGGGAACACGGTTCTGAACCTGGCTGGCTGCAGAGAGAGGAGGGGGAACACGGTTCTGAACCTGGCTGTAGAGAGAGGAGGGGGCACACGGTCCTGAACCTGGCTGGCTTTAGAGAGAGGAGGGGGAACACTGTTCTGAACCTGGCTGGCTGTAGAGAGAGGAGGGGGAACACGGTTCTGAACCTGGCTGGCTGTAGAGAGAGGAGGGGGAACACGGTTCTGAACCTGGCTGGCTGTAGAGAGAGGAGGGGGAACACGGTTCTGAACCTGGCTGGCAGTAGAGAGAGGAGGGGGAACACGGTTCTGAACCTGGCTGTAGAGAGAGGAGGGGGAACACGGTCCTGAACCTGGCTGGCTTTAGAGAGAGGAGGGGGAACACCGTTCTGAACCTGGCTGGCTGTAGAGAGAGGAGGGGGAACACGGTTCTGAACCTGGCTGGCTGTAGAGAGAGGAGGGGGAACACGGTTCTGAACCTGGCTGGCTGTAGAGAGAGGAGGGGGAACACGGTTCTGAACCTGGCTGGCTGTAGAGAGAGGAGGGGGAACACGGTTCTGAACCTGGCTGGCTGCAGAGAGAGGAGGGGGAACACGGTTCTGAACCTGGCTGGCTGCAGAGAGAGTAGGGGGAACACGGTTCTGAACCTGGCTGTAGAGAGAGGAGGGGGAACACGGTCCTGAACCTGGCTGGCTGTAGAGAGAGGAGGGGGAACACGGTTCTGAACCTGGCTATAGAGAGAGGAGGGGGAACACGGTTCTGAACCTGGCTGTAGAGAGAGGAGGGGGAACACGGTTCTGAACCTGGCTGTAGAGAGAGGAGGGGGAACAACGTTCTGAACCTGACTGGCTGCAGAGAGAGGAGGGGGAACACGGTTCTGAACCTGGCTGTAGAGAGAGGAGGGGGAACACGGTTCTGAACCTGGCTGGCTGTAGAGAGAGGAGGGGGAACACGGTTCTGAACCTGGCTGGCTGTAGAGAGAGGAGGGGGAACACGGTTCTGAACCTGGCTGGCTGCAGAGAGAGGAGGGGGAACACGGTTCTGAACCTGGCTGGCTGCAGAGAGAGGAGGGGGAACACGGTTCTGAACCTGGCTGTAGAGAGAGGAGGGGGCACACGGTCCTGAACCTGGCTGGCTTTAGAGAGAGGAGGGGGAACACTGTTCTGAACCTGGCTGGCTGTAGAGAGAGGAGGGGGAACACGGTTCTGAACCTGGCTGGCTGTAGAGAGAGGAGGGGGAACACGGTTCTGAACCTGGCTGGCTGTAGAGAGAGGAGGGGGAACACGGTTCTGAACCTGGCTGGCAGTAGAGAGAGGAGGGGGAACACGGTTCTGAACCTGGCTGTAGAGAGAGGAGGGGGAACACGGTCCTGAACCTGGCTGGCTTTAGAGAGAGGAGGGGGAACACCGTTCTGAACCTGGCTGGCTGTAGAGAGAGGAGGGGGAACACGGTTCTGAACCTGGCTGGCTGTAGAGAGAGGAGGGGGAACACGGTTCTGAACCTGGCTGGCTGTAGAGAGAGGAGGGGGAACACGGTTCTGAACCTGGCTGGCTGTAGAGAGAGGAGGGGGAACACGGTTCTGAACCTGGCTGGCTGCAGAGAGAGGAGGGGGAACACGGTTCTGAACCTGGCTGGCTGCAGAGAGAGTAGGGGGAACACGGTTCTGAACCTGGCTGTAGAGAGAGGAGGGGGAACACGGTCCTGAACCTGGCTGGCTTTAGAGAGAGGAGGGGGAACACCGTTCTGAACCTGGCTGGCTGTAGAGAGAGGAGGGGGAACACGGTTCTGAACCTGGCTGTAGAGAGAGGAGGGGGAACACGGTTCTGAACCTGGCTGGCTGTAGAGAGAGGAGGGGGAACACGGTTCTGAACCTGGCTGTAGAGAGAGGAGGGTGAACACGGTTCTGAACCTGGCTGTAGAGAGAGGAGGGGGAACACGGTTCTGAACCTGGCTGGCTGTAGAGAGAGGAGGGGGAACATGGTTCTGAACCTGGCTGGCTGTAGAGAGAGGAGGGGGAACACGGTTCTGAACCTGGCTGCAGAGAGAGGAGACAGAACACGGTTCTGAACCTGGCTGGCTGTAGAGAGAGGAGGGGGAACATGGTTCTGAACCTGGCTGTAGGGAGAGGAGGGGGAACACGGTTCTGAACCTGGCTGTAGAGAGAGGAGGGGGATCCCGGTTCTGAACCTGGCTGGCTGCAGAGAGAGGAGGGGGAACACGGTTCTGAACCTGGCTGTAGAGAGAGGAGGGGGAACACGGTTCTGAACCTGGCTGCAGAGAGAGGAGACGGAACACGGTTCTGAACCTGGCTGGCTGCAGAGAGAGGAGGGGGAACACGGTTCTGAACCTGGCTGTAGAGAGAGGAGGGGGAACACGGTCCTGAACCTGGCTGGCTTTAGAGAGAGGAGGGGGAACACGGTTTTGAACCTGGCTGTAGAGAGAGGAGACGGAACACGGTTCTGAACCTGGCTGTAGAGAGAGGAGGGGGAACACGGTTCTGAACCTGGCTGCAGAGAGAGGAGACGGAACACGGTTCTGAACCTGGCTGGCTGCAGAGAGAGGAGGGGGAACACGGTTCTGAACCTGGCTGTAGAGAGAGGAGGGGGAACACGGTCCTGAACCTGGCTGGCTTTAGAGAGAGGAGGGGGAACACGGTTTTGAACCTGGCTGTAGAGAGAGGAGACGGAACACGGTTCTGAACCTGGCTGGCTGTAGAGAGAGGAGGGGGAACACGGTTCTGAACCTGGCTGTAGAGAGAGGAGGGGGAACACGGTTCTGAACCTGGCTGTAGAGAGACGGGGGAACACGGTTCTGAACCTGGCTTGATGTAGAGAGAGGAGGGGGAACACGGTTCTGAACCTGGCTGGTTGTAGAGAGAGGAGGGGGAACACGGTTCTGAACCTGGTTGGCTGTAGAGAGAGGAGGGGGATCACGGTTCTGAACCTGGCTGGCTGTAGAGAGAGGAGGGGGAACACGGTTCTGAACCTGGCTGTAGAGAGAGGAGGGGGAACACGGTTCTGAACCTGGCTGTAGAGAGAGGAGACGGAACACGGTTCTGAACCTGGCTGGCTGTAGAGAGAGGAGGGGGAACACGGTTCTGAACCTGGCTGGCTGTAGAGAGAGGAGGGGGAACACGGTTCTGAACCTGGCTGGCTGCAGAGAGCGGAGGGGGAACACGGTTCTGAACCTGGCTGGCTGCAGAGAGAGGAGGGGGAACACGGTTCTGAACCTGGCTGTAGAGAGAGGAGGGGGAACACGGTCCTGAACCTGGCTGGCTTTAGAGAGAGGAGGGGGAACACCGTTCTGAACCTGGCTGGCTGTAGAGAGAGGAGGGGGAACACGGTTCTGAACCTGGCTGTAGAGAGAGGAGGGGGAACACGGTTCTGAACCTGGCTGGCTGCAGAGAGAGGAGGGGGAACACGGTTCTGAACCTGGCTGGCTGCAGAGAGAGGAGACGGAACACGGTTCTGAACCTGGCTGTAGAGAGAGGAGGGGGAACACGGTTCTGAACCTGGCTGGCTGCAGAGAGAGGAGACGGAACACGGTTCTGAACCTGGCTGTAGAGAGAGGAGGGGGAACACGATTCTGAACCTGGCTGGCTGTAGAGAGAGGAGGGGGAACACGGTTCTGAACCTGGCTGTAGAGAGAGGAGGGGGAACACGGTTCTGACCCTGACTGCAGAGAGAGGAGACGGAACACGGTTCTGAACCTGGCTGGCTGTAGAGAGAGGAGGGGGAACACGGTTCTGAACCTGGCTGTAGAGAGAGGAGGGGGAACACGGTTCTGAACCTGGCTGGCTGTAGAGAGAGGAGGGTGAACACGGTTCTGAACCTGGCTGGCTGCAGAGAGAGGAGACGGAACACGGTTCTGAACCTGGCTGTAGAGAGAGGAGGGGGAACACGGTTCTGAACCTGGCTGGCTGCAGAGAGAGGAGGGGGAACACGGTTCTGAACCTGGCTGGCTGTAGAGAGAGGAGGGGGAACACGGTTCTGAACCTGGCTATAGAGAGAGGAGGGGGAACACGGTTCTGAACCTGGCTGTAGAGAGAGGAGGGGGAACACGGTTCTGAACCTGGCTGTAGAGAGAGGAGGGGGAACACGGTTCTGAACCTGACTGGCTGCAGAGAGAGGAGGGGGAACACGGTTCTGAACCTGGCTGGCTGTAGAGAGAGGAGGGGGAACACGGTTCTGAACCTGGCTATAGAGAGAGGAGGGGGAACACGGTTCTGAACCTGGCTGTAGAGAGAGGAGGGGGAACACGGTTCTGAACCTGGCTGTAGAGAGAGGAGGGGGAACAACGTTCTGAACCTGACTGGCTGCAGAGAGAGGAGGGGGAACACGGTTCTGAACCTGGCTGTAGAGAGAGGAGGGGGAACACGGTTCTGAACCTGGCTGGCTGTAGAGAGAGGAGGGGGAACACGGTTCTGAACCTGGCTGGCTGTAGAGAGAGGAGGGGGAACACGGTTCTGAACCTGGCTGGCTGCAGAGAGAGGAGGGGGAACACGGTTCTGAACCTGGCTGGCTGCAGAGAGAGGAGGGGGAACACGGTTCTGAACCTGGCTGTAGAGAGAGGAGGGGGCACACGGTCCTGAACCTGGCTGGCTTTAGAGAGAGGAGGGGGAACACTGTTCTGAACCTGGCTGGCTGTAGAGAGAGGAGGGGGAACACGGTTCTGAACCTGGCTGGCTGTAGAGAGAGGAGGGGGAACACGGTTCTGAACCTGGCTGGCTGTAGAGAGAGGAGGGGGAACACGGTTCTGAACCTGGCTGGCAGTAGAGAGAGGAGGGGGAACACGGTTCTGAACCTGGCTGTAGAGAGAGGAGGGGGAACACGGTCCTGAACCTGGCTGGCTTTAGAGAGAGGAGGGGGAACACCGTTCTGAACCTGGCTGGCTGTAGAGAGAGGAGGGGGAACACGGTTCTGAACCTGGCTGGCTGTAGAGAGAGGAGGGGGAACACGGTTCTGAACCTGGCTGGCTGTAGAGAGAGGAGGGGGAACACGGTTCTGAACCTGGCTGGCTGTAGAGAGAGGAGGGGGAACACGGTTCTGAACCTGGCTGGCTGCAGAGAGAGGAGGGGGAACACGGTTCTGAACCTGGCTGGCTGCAGAGAGAGTAGGGGGAACACGGTTCTGAACCTGGCTGTAGAGAGAGGAGGGGGAACACGGTCCTGAACCTGGCTGGCTTTAGAGAGAGGAGGGGGAACACCGTTCTGAACCTGGCTGGCTGTAGAGAGAGGAGGGGGAACACGGTTCTGAACCTGGCTGTAGAGAGAGGAGGGGGAACACGGTTCTGAACCTGGCTGGCTGTAGAGAGAGGAGGGGGAACACGGTTCTGAACCTGGCTGTAGAGAGAGGAGGGTGAACACGGTTCTGAACCTGGCTGTAGAGAGAGGAGGGGGAACACGGTTCTGAACCTGGCTGGCTGTAGAGAGAGGAGGGGGAACATGGTTCTGAACCTGGCTGGCTGTAGAGAGAGGAGGGGGAACACGGTTCTGAACCTGGCTGCAGAGAGAGGAGGGTGAACACGGTTCTGAACCTGGCTGTAGAGAGAGGAGGGGGAACACGGTTCTGAACCTGGCTGGCTGTAGAGAGAGGAGGGGGAACATGGTTCTGAACCTGGCTGGCTGTAGAGAGAGGAGGGGGAACACGGTTCTGAACCTGGCTGGCTGTAGAGAGAGGAGGGGGAACACGGTTCTGAACCTGGCTGGCAGTAGAGAGAGGAGGGGGAACACGGTTCTGAACCTGGCTGTAGAGAGAGGAGGGGGAACACGGTCCTGAACCTGGCTGGCTTTAGAGAGAGGAGGGGGAACACCGTTCTGAACCTGGCTGGCTGTAGAGAGAGGAGGGGGAACACGGTTCTGAACCTGGCTGGCTGTAGAGAGAGGAGGGGGAACACGGTTCTGAACCTGGCTGGCTGTAGAGAGAGGAGGGGGAACACGGTTCTGAACCTGGCTGGCTGTAGAGAGAGGAGGGGGAACACGGTTCTGAACCTGGCTGGCTGCAGAGAGAGGAGGGGGAACACGGTTCTGAACCTGGCTGGCTGCAGAGAGAGTAGGGGGAACACGGTTCTGAACCTGGCTGTAGAGAGAGGAGGGGGAACACGGTCCTGAACCTGGCTGGCTTTAGAGAGAGGAGGGGGAACACCGTTCTGAACCTGGCTGGCTGTAGAGAGAGGAGGGGGAACACGGTTCTGAACCTGGCTGTAGAGAGAGGAGGGGGAACACGGTTCTGAACCTGGCTGGCTGTAGAGAGAGGAGGGGGAACACGGTTCTGAACCTGGCTGTAGAGAGAGGAGGGTGAACACGGTTCTGAACCTGGCTGTAGAGAGAGGAGGGGGAACACGGTTCTGAACCTGGCTGGCTGTAGAGAGAGGAGGGGGAACATGGTTCTGAACCTGGCTGGCTGTAGAGAGAGGAGGGGGAACACGGTTCTGAACCTGGCTGCAGAGAGAGGAGACAGAACACGGTTCTGAACCTGGCTGGCTGTAGAGAGAGGAGGGGGAACATGGTTCTGAACCTGGCTGTAGGGAGAGGAGGGGGAACACGGTTCTGAACCTGGCTGGCTGTAGAGAGAGGAGGGGGATCCCGGTTCTGAACCTGGCTGGCTGCAGAGAGAGGAGGGGGAACACGGTTCTGAACCTGGCTGTAGAGAGAGGAGGGGGAACACGGTTCTGAACCTGGCTGCAGAGAGAGGAGACGGAACACGGTTCTGAACCTGGCTGGCTGCAGAGAGAGGAGGGGGAACACGGTTCTGAACCTGGCTGTAGAGAGAGGAGGGGGAACACGGTCCTGAACCTGGCTGGCTTTAGAGAGAGGAGGGGGAACACGGTTTTGAACCTGGCTGTAGAGAGAGGAGACGGAACACGGTTCTGAACCTGGCTGGCTGTAGAGAGAGGAGGGGGAACACGGTTCTGAACCTGGCTGTAGAGAGAGGAGGGGGAACACGGTTCTGAACCTGGCTGTAGAGAGACGGGGGAACACGGTTCTGAACCTGGCTTGATGTAGAGAGAGGAGGGGGAACACGGTTCTGAACCTGGCTGGTTGTAGAGAGAGGAGGGGGAACACGGTTCTGAACCTGGTTGGCTGTAGAGAGAGGAGGGGGATCACGGTTCTGAACCTGGCTGGCTGTAGAGAGAGGAGGGGGAACACGGTTCTGAACCTGGCTGTAGAGAGAGGAGGGGGAACACGGTTCTGAACCTGGCTGTAGAGAGAGGAGACGGAACACGGTTCTGAACCTGGCTGGCTGTAGAGAGAGGAGGGGGAACACGGTTCTGAACCTGGCTGGCTGTAGAGAGAGGAGGGGGAACACGGTTCTGAACCTGGCTGGCTGCAGAGAGCGGAGGGGGAACACGGTTCTGAACCTGGCTGGCTGCAGAGAGAGGAGGGGGAACACGGTTCTGAACCTGGCTGTAGAGAGAGGAGGGGGAACACGGTCCTGAACCTGGCTGGCTTTAGAGAGAGGAGGGGGAACACCGTTCTGAACCTGGCTGGCTGTAGAGAGAGGAGGGGGAACACGGTTCTGAACCTGGCTGTAGAGAGAGGAGGGGGAACACGGTTCTGAACCTGACTGTAGAGAGAGGAGGGGGAACACGGTTCTGAACCTGGCTGGCTGTAGAGAGAGGAGGGGGAACATGGTTCTGAACCTGGCTGTAGGGAGAGGAGGGGGAACACGGTTCTGAACCTGGCTGTAGAGAGAGGAGGGGGATCCCGGTTCTGAACCTGGCTGGCTGCAGAGAGAGGAGGGGGAACACGGTTCTGAACCTGGCTGCAGAGAGAGGAGACGGAACACGGTTCTGAACCTGGCTGGCTGCAGAGAGAGGAGGGGGAACACGGTTCTGAACCTGGCTGTAGAGAGAGGAGGGGGAACACGGTCCTGAACCTGGCTGGCTTTAGAGAGAGGAGGGGGAACACGGTTCTGAACCTGGCTGGCTGTAGAGAGAGGAGGGGGAACACGGTTCTGAACCTGGCTGGCTGTAGAGAGAGGAGAGGGAACACGGTTCTGAACCTGGCTGGCTGCAGAGAGAGGAGGGGGAACACGGTTCTGAACCTGGCTGTAGAGAGAGGAGGGGGAACACGGTCCTGAACCTGGCTGGCTTTAGAGAGAGGAGGGGGAACACCGTTCTGAACCTGGCTGGCTGTAGAGAGAGGAGGGGGAACACGGTTCTGAACCTGGCTGTAGAGAGAGGAGACGGAACACGGTTCTGAACCTGGCTGGCTGTAGAGAGAGGAGGGGGAACACGGTTCTGAACCTGGCTGGCTGTAGAGAGAGGAGGGGGAACACGGTTCTGAACCTGGCTGGCTGCAGAGAGCGGAGGGGGAACACGGTTCTGAACCTGGCTGGCTGCAGAGAGAGGAGGGGGAACACGGTTCTGAACCTGGCTGTAGAGAGAGGAGGGGGAACACGGTCCTGAACCTGGCTGGCTTTAGAGAGAGGAGGGGGAACACTGTTCTGAACCTGGCTGGCTGTAGAGAGAGGAGGGGGAACACGGTTCTGAACCTGGCTGTAGAGAGAGGAGGGGGAACACGGTTCTGAACCTGACTGTAGAGAGAGGAGGGGGAACACGGTTCTGAACCTGGCTGGCTGTAGAGAGAGGAGGGGGAACATGGTTCTGAACCTGGCTGTAGAGAGAGGAGGGGGATCCCGGTTCTGAACCTGGCTGGCTGCAGAGAGAGGAGGGGGAACACGGTTCTGAACCTGGCTGTAGAGAGAGGAGGGGGAACACGGTTCTGAACCTGGCTGCAGAGAGAGGAGACGGAACACGGTTCTGAACCTGGCTGGCTGCAGAGAGAGGAGGGGGAACACGGTTCTGAACCTGGCTGTAGAGAGAGGAGGGGGAACACGGTCCTGAACCTGGCTGGCTTTAGAGAGAGGAGGGGGAACACGGTTCTGAACCTGGCTGTAGAGAGAGGAGACGGAACACGGTTCTGAACCTGGCTGGCTGTAGAGAGAGGAGGGGGAACACGGTTCTGAACCTGGCTGTAGAGAGAGGAGGGGGAACACGGTTCTGAACCTGGCTGTAGAGAGACGGGGGAACACGGTTCTGAACCTGGCTTGATGTAGAGAGAGGAGGGGGAACACGGTTCTGAACCTGGCTGGTTGTAGAGAGAGGAGGGGGAACACGGTTCTGAACCTGGTTGGCTGTAGAGAGAGGAGGGGGATCACGGTTCTGAACCTGGCTGGCTGTAGAGAGAGGAGGGGGAACACGGTTCTGAACCTGGCTGTAGAGAGAGGAGGGGGAACACGGTTCTGAACCTGGCTGTAGAGAGAGGAGACGGAACACGGTTCTGAACCTGGCTGGCTGTAGAGAGAGGAGGGGGAACACGGTTCTGAACCTGGCTGGCTGTAGAGAGAGGAGGGGGAACACGGTTCTGAACCTGGCTGGCTGCAGAGAGCGGAGGGGGAACACGGTTCTGAACCTGGCTGGCTGCAGAGAGAGGAGGGGGAACACGGTTCTGAACCTGGCTGTAGAGAGAGGAGGGGGAACACGGTCCTGAACCTGGCTGGCTTTAGAGAGAGGAGGGGGAACACCGTTCTGAACCTGGCTGGCTGTAGAGAGAGGAGGGGGAACACGGTTCTGAACCTGGCTGTAGAGAGAGGAGGGGGAACACGGTTCTGAACCTGACTGTAGAGAGAGGAGGGGGAACACGGTTCTGAACCTGGCTGGCTGTAGGGAGAGGAGGGGGAACATGGTTCTGAACCTGGCTGTAGGGAGAGGAGGGGGAACACGGTTCTGAACCTGGCTGTAGAGAGAGGAGGGGGATCCCGGTTCTGAACCTGGCTGGCTGCAGAGAGAGGAGGGGGAACACGGTTCTGAACCTGGCTGCAGAGAGAGGAGACGGAACACGGTTCTGAACCTGGCTGGCTGCAGAGAGAGGAGGGGGAACACGGTTCTGAACCTGGCTGTAGAGAGAGGAGGGGGAACACGGTCCTGAACCTGGCTGGCTTTAGAGAGAGGAGGGGGAACACGGTTCTGAACCTGGCTGGCTGTAGAGAGAGGAGGGGGAACACGGTTCTGAACCTGGCTGGCTGTAGAGAGAGGAGAGGGAACACGGTTCTGAACCTGGCTGGCTGCAGAGAGAGGAGGGGGAACACGGTTCTGAACCTGGCTGTAGAGAGAGGAGGGGGAACACGGTCCTGAACCTGGCTGGCTTTAGAGAGAGGAGGGGGAACACCGTTCTGAACCTGGCTGGCTGTAGAGAGAGGAGGGGGAACACGGTTCTGAACCTGGCTGTAGAGAGAGGAGACGGAACACGGTTCTGAACCTGGCTGGCTGTAGAGAGAGGAGGGGGAACACGGTTCTGAACCTGGCTGGCTGTAGAGAGAGGAGGGGGAACACGGTTCTGAACCTGGCTGGCTGCAGAGAGCGGAGGGGGAACACGGTTCTGAACCTGGCTGGCTGCAGAGAGAGGAGGGGGAACACGGTTCTGAACCTGGCTGTAGAGAGAGGAGGGGGAACACGGTCCTGAACCTGGCTGGCTTTAGAGAGAGGAGGGGGAACACTGTTCTGAACCTGGCTGGCTGTAGAGAGAGGAGGGGGAACACGGTTCTGAACCTGGCTGTAGAGAGAGGAGGGGGAACACGGTTCTGAACCTGACTGTAGAGAGAGGAGGGGGAACACGGTTCTGAACCTGGCTGGCTGTAGAGAGAGGAGGGGGAACACGGTTCTGAACCTGGCTGTAGAGAGAGGAGGGGGAACACGGTTCTGAACCTGGCTGGCTGTAGAGAGAGGAGGGGGAACACGGTTCTGAACCTGGCTGGCTGTAGAGAGAGGAGGGGGAACACGGTTCTGAACCTGGCTGTAGAGAGAGGAGGGGGAACACGGTTCTGAACCTGGCTGTAGAGAGAGGAGGGGGAACACGGTTCTGAACCTGGCTGGCTGTAGAGAGAGGAGGGGGAACACGGTTCTGAACCTGGCTGTAGAGAGAGGAGACGGAACACGGTTCTGAACCTGGCTGGCTGTAGAGAGAGGAGGGGGAACACGGTTCTGAACCTGGCTGTAGAGAGAGGAGGGGGAACACGGTTCTGAACCTGGCTGTAGAGAGACGGGGGAACACGGTTCTGAACCTGGCTTGATGTAGAGAGAGGAGGGGGAACACGGTTCTGAACCTGGCTGGTTGTAGAGAGAGGAGGGGGAACACGGTTCTGAACCTGGTTGGCTGTAGAGAGAGGAGGGGGATCACGGTTCTGAACCTGGCTGGCTGTAGAGAGAGGAGGGGGAACACGGTTCTGAACCTGGCTGTAGAGAGAGGAGGGGGAACACGGTTCTGAACCTGGCTGTAGAGAGAGGAGACGGAACACGGTTCTGAACCTGGCTGGCTGTAGAGAGAGGAGGGGGAACACGGTTCTGAACCTGGCTGGCTGTAGAGAGAGGAGGGGGAACACGGTTCTGAACCTGGCTGGCTGCAGAGAGCGGAGGGGGAACACGGTTCTGAACCTGGCTGGCTGCAGAGAGAGGAGGGGGAACACGGTTCTGAACCTGGCTGTAGAGAGAGGAGGGGGAACACGGTCCTGAACCTGGCTGGCTTTAGAGAGAGGAGGGGGAACACCGTTCTGAACCTGGCTGGCTGTAGAGAGAGGAGGGGGAACACGGTTCTGAACCTGGCTGTAGAGAGAGGAGGGGGAACACGGTTCTGAACCTGACTGTAGAGAGAGGAGGGGGAACACGGTTCTGAACCTGGCTGGCTGTAGGGAGAGGAGGGGGAACATGGTTCTGAACCTGGCTGTAGGGAGAGGAGGGGGAACACGGTTCTGAACCTGGCTGTAGAGAGAGGAGGGGGATCCCGGTTCTGAACCTGGCTGGCTGCAGAGAGAGGAGGGGGAACACGGTTCTGAACCTGGCTGCAGAGAGAGGAGACGGAACACGGTTCTGAACCTGGCTGGCTGCAGAGAGAGGAGGGGGAACACGGTTCTGAACCTGGCTGTAGAGAGAGGAGGGGGAACACGGTCCTGAACCTGGCTGGCTTTAGAGAGAGGAGGGGGAACACGGTTCTGAACCTGGCTGGCTGTAGAGAGAGGAGGGGGAACACGGTTCTGAACCTGGCTGGCTGTAGAGAGAGGAGAGGGAACACGGTTCTGAACCTGGCTGGCTGCAGAGAGAGGAGGGGGAACACGGTTCTGAACCTGGCTGTAGAGAGAGGAGGGGGAACACGGTCCTGAACCTGGCTGGCTTTAGAGAGAGGAGGGGGAACACCGTTCTGAACCTGGCTGGCTGTAGAGAGAGGAGGGGGAACACGGTTCTGAACCTGGCTGTAGAGAGAGGAGACGGAACACGGTTCTGAACCTGGCTGGCTGTAGAGAGAGGAGGGGGAACACGGTTCTGAACCTGGCTGGCTGTAGAGAGAGGAGGGGGAACACGGTTCTGAACCTGGCTGGCTGCAGAGAGCGGAGGGGGAACACGGTTCTGAACCTGGCTGGCTGCAGAGAGAGGAGGGGGAACACGGTTCTGAACCTGGCTGTAGAGAGAGGAGGGGGAACACGGTCCTGAACCTGGCTGGCTTTAGAGAGAGGAGGGGGAACACTGTTCTGAACCTGGCTGGCTGTAGAGAGAGGAGGGGGAACACGGTTCTGAACCTGGCTGTAGAGAGAGGAGGGGGAACACGGTTCTGAACCTGACTGTAGAGAGAGGAGGGGGAACACGGTTCTGAACCTGGCTGGCTGTAGAGAGAGGAGGGGGAACACGGTTCTGAACCTGGCTGTAGAGAGAGGAGGGGGAACACGGTTCTGAACCTGGCTGGCTGTAGAGAGAGGAGGGGGAACACGGTTCTGAACCTGGCTGGCTGTAGAGAGAGGAGGGGGAACACGGTTCTGAACCTGGCTGTAGAGAGAGGAGGGGGAACACGGTTCTGAACCTGGCTGTAGAGAGAGGAGGGGGAACACGGTTCTGAACCTGGCTGGCTGTAGAGAGAGGAGGGGGAACACGGTTCTGAACCTGGCTGGCTGCAGAGAGAGGAGGGGGAACACGGTTCTGAACCTGGCTGGCTGCAGAGAGAGTAGGGGGAACACGGTTCTGAACCTGGCTGTAGAGAGAGGAGGGGGAACACGGTCCTGAACCTGGCTGGCTTTAGAGAGAGGAGGGGGAACACCGTTCTGAACCTGGCTGGCTGTAGAGAGAGGAGGGGGAACACGGTTCTGAACCTGGCTGTAGAGAGAGGAGGGGGAACACGGTTCTGAACCTGACTGTAGAGAGAGGAGGGGGAACACGGTTCTGAACCTGGCTGGCTGTAGAGAGAGGAGGGGGAACACGGTTCTGAACCTGGCTGTAGAGAGAGGAGGGTGAACACGGTTCTGAACCTGCCTGACTGTAGAGAGAGGAGGGGGAACACGGTTCTGAACCTGGCTGTAGAGAGAGGAGGGGGAACACGGTTCTGAACCTGGCTGTAGAGAGAGGAGGGGGAACACGGTTCTGAACCTGGCTGGCTGTAGAGAGAGGAGGAGGAACACGGTTCTGAACCTGGCTGGCTGTAGAGAGAGGAGGGGGAACACGGTTCTGAACCTGGCTGCAGAGAGAGGAGACGGAACACGGTTCTTAACCTGGCTGGCTGCAGAGAGAGGAGGGGGAACACGGTTCTGAACCTGGCTGTAGAGAGAGGAGGGGGAACACGGTCCTGAACCTGGCTGGCTTTAGAGAGAGGAGGGGGAACACGGTTCTGAACCTGGCTGGCTGTAGAGAGAGGAGGGGGAACACGGTTCTGAACCTGGCTGGCTGTAGAGAGAGGAGAGGGAACACGGTTCTGAACCTGGTTGGCTGTAGAGAGAGGAGGGGGATCACGGTTCTGAACCTGGCTGGCTGTAGAGAGAGGAGGGTGAACACGGTTCTGAACCTGGCTGTAGAGAGAGGAGGGGGAACACGGTTCTGAACCTGGCTGTAGAGAGAGGAGACGGAACACGGTTCTGAACCTGGCTGGCTGTAGAGAGAGGAGAGGGAACACGGTTCTGAACCTGGTTGGCTGTAGAGAGAGGAGGGGGATCACGGTTCTGAACCTGGCTGGCTGTAGAGAGAGGAGGGTGAACACGGTTCTGAACCTGGCTGTAGAGAGAGGAGGGGGAACACGGTTCTGAACCTGGCTGTAGAGAGAGGAGACGGAACACGGTTCTGAACCTGGCTGGCTGTAGAGAGAGGAGGGGGAACACGCTTCTGAAGCTGGTTGTAGAGAGAGGAGGGGGAACACGGTTCTGAACCTGGCTGTAGAGAGAGGAGGGGGAACACGGTTCTGAACCTGGCTGGCTGTAGAGAGAGGAGGGGGAACACGGTTCTGAACCTGAGGTGGATGAGGTGGAGTGGTGCAGGATTGGGGGGAGAGAGGTAGGATGGGGTAGGGAGTGGGGCAGGAAGAGGGGGAAAGGGGTAGTAGGAGGGGGAGGGGAGGGGGAGTGGGGCAGGAGGAGGGGGAAAGGGGTAGGAGGAGAGGGGTAGGAGGGGGAATGTGTGGTCACAGGGGGTGTTGGGGTTTCAAGCTTCAAGCCTCTAATCCTGACACACTGCCTCCACCAATTACAACTCCTTCAAAAGGAGAAAGGGGCGGAGAAAACAAAACCAGAAGGGCATATTTAGTAACGTTTTGTCAAGCTATAATTACATGTATGGCTAACTGAGAGATTTAACTACTTCTCTCCACTGATTGACAAGACAGAGTACAACCACACAACAGACAACACACATCTCAATGCAACCACACAACAGACAACACACATTTCAATACAACCACACAACAGACAACACAACACACATTTCAAAACAACGGAATGTTTTAACCAGAACGTTAAAAGCGAATGATGCCATTCTGAACCTTCCTTTCACATGTAGACATGGTGAACCTGATCTCAGGGTCACAGATGACTTGTACTCCTTGGTTAGATGCCAATAGGACTCTGTTAGTGTTGCATCGATGTAATACTGATCTGAAAAGCACTGCAGAGGACACTAGCACAGTACAGTCTGGAACAGTTCTAATGTTGTCCCTAGGTGATAAACCATTTTGTTATACATCTGGCCCTTCTTTGGACACTGTGTTAACAAACCTCCAAACGAGCTTCAATGCCATACAACACTCCTTCCGTGGTCTCCAACTGCTCTTAAAACGCTAGTAACACTAAATGTATGTTTAAACCAAGCGCTGCCCTCACCCGCCCGCCCGACTGGCATCACTACTCTGGACGGTTCTGACTTAGAATATGTGGAGAACTACAAATACCTAGGTGTCTGGTTAGACTGTAAACTCTCCTTCCAGACTCACATTAAGCATCTCCAATCCAAAATTAAATCCAGAATCGCAATTGCTTTGCTGCTCAGTAGAACAGAACATCTCTGTCCTGATACATGATTCCTCTGGAACATCTCTGTCCTGATACATGATTCCTCTGGAGACACACTGGGACATCTCTGTCCTACATGGTTTGTCTGAGACACACTGGGACATCTCTGTCCTGATTCATGGTTCCTCTGAGACACACTGGGACATCTCTGTCCTGATACATGGTTTCCATGAGACACACTCGGACATCTCTGTCCTGATACATGGTTTGTCTGAGACACACTGGGACATCTCTGTCCTGATACATGGTTTCTCTGAGACACACTGGGACATCTCTGTCCTGAGACATGGTTTCTCTGAGACACACTGGAACTTCTCTGTCCTGATACATGGTTTCTCTGAGACACACTGGGACATCTCTGTCCTGATACATGGTTTGTCTGAGACACACTGGGACATCTCTGTCCTGATACATGGTTTATCTGGAGACACACTGGGACATCTCTGTCCTGATACATGGTTTATCTGGAGACACACTGGGACATCTCTGTCCTGATACATGATTCCTCTGGAGACACACTGGGACATCTCTGTCCTGATACATGGTTTGTCTGAGACACACTGGGACATCTCTGTCCTGATTCATGGTTCCTCTGAGACACACTGGGACATCTCTGTCCTGATACATGGTTTGTCTGAGACACACTGGGACATCTCTGTCCTGATACATGGTTTATCTGGAGACACACTGGGACATCTCTGTCCTGAGACATGGTTTCTCTGAGACACACTGGAACTTCTCTGTCCTGATACATGGTTTCTCTGGAGACACACTGGGACATCTCTGTCCTGATACATGGTTTCTCTGAGACACACTGGGACATCTCTGTCCTGATACATGGTTTGTCTGAGACACACTGGGACATCTCTGTCCTGATACATGGTTTGTCTGAGACACACTGGGACATCTCTGTCCTGATACATGGTTTCTCTGGAGACACACTGGTACATCTCTGTCCTGATACATGGTTTGTCTGAGACACACTGGGACATCTCTGTCCTGATACATGGTTTCTCTGGAGACACACTGGGACATCTCTGTCCTGATACATGGTCCTCTGGAGACACACTGGGACATCTCTGTCCTGATACATGGTTTCTCTGGAGACACATGTAACTGGCAAGGGGGAAGGGCAGATAAAGATGGAACTGGACTTGTTGGAGGAGTGACTCAACAGAGTACAGACACTTTGCAGGATGTGGTAGAGGGTATTTTAAGGAAAGGAAATGTTGTTTTTTTAATTTTACAGGTGAACTTAGAGCAAGCTAGGCTCAGTTTAACTAGGTCCTGACCAGTGGACAGCACAGACCCACCCTGGCAAACATAGGAAAACAGAACTCCATTTTCCATCTATCGTTTGCGGGGGGGGGGGGGGGGGGGGGGGGATTTACTATCCCTAAAATAATCCTCAGCGCTGGACTTTGATGAAGAACGTTCCATTTAATCCACCCATGAAGAAAACCATGAAGCAGTAAAGACCTAGCTAGATGTAGCCAGGTGTTTCCATGTCGGGTTGGTGTTAGAAAGAGGCTCCACATTATCGACACACACCTTGTTAGTCAGGAGAGATTCAGCCCCAGACCGACAACGTGTTGAAAGATAAACAGATCAACAGATGGAGAAGAAGGCAGACGTTTTACGCGCTCCCAACCGATTGTGTTTTTTGTTCGTTTATTTGCGTTGTTTGTAACTTATTTTTGTAACTTGTTTTGTACATAATGTTGCCGCTAACGTCTCTTATGACCGAAAATAACTTCTGGACATCAGGACTGCGATTACTCACCACGGACTGGCAGAATCCTTTTTTCCCATTAAACAAGTCAGATTTTTTATTTTTTATTTCACCTTTATTTAACCAGGTAGGCTAGTTGAGAACACCTTTATTTAACCAGGTAGGCTAGTTGAGAACACGTTCTCATTTACAACTGCGACCTGGCCAAGATAAAGCATAGCAGTGTGAACAGACAACACAGAGTTACACATGGAGTAAACAATTAACAAGTCAATAACACAGTAGAAAAAAAAGAGAGTCTATATACATTGTGTGCAAAAGGCATGAGGAGGTAGGCAAATAATTACAATTTTGCAGATTAACACTGGAGTGATAAATGATCAGATGGTCATGTACAGGTAGAGATATTGGTGTGCAAAAGAGCAGAAAAGTAAATAAATATAAACAGTATGGGGATGAGGTAGGTAAAATTGGGTGGGCTATTTACCGATGGACTATGTACAGCTGCAGCGATCGGTTAGCTGCTCAGATAGCAGATGTTTGAAGTTGGTGAGGGAGATAAAAGTCTCCAACTTCAGCGATTTTTTGCAATTCGTTCCAGTCACAGGCAGCAGAGAACTGGAAGGAAAGGCGGCCAAATGAGGTGTTGGCTTTAGGGATGATCAGTGAGATACACCTGCTGGAGCGCGTGCTACGGGTGGGTGTTGCCATCGTGACCAGTGAACTGAGATAAGGCGGAGCTTTACCTAACATGGACTTGTAGATGACCTGGAGCCAGTGGGTCTGGCGACGAATATGTAGCGAGGGCCAGCCGACTAGGTCGCAGTGGTGGGTGGTATAAGTTCCATATTTCTCTGACTGTGCCCTCCCTTACACTGACCTGGTAGAGTCCTACTGGTCCATATTTCTCTGACTGTGCCCTCCCTTACACTGACCTGGTAGAGTCCTACTGGTCCATATTTCTCTGACTGTGCCCTCCCTTACACTGACCTGGTAGAGTCATACTGTTCTGATACATTTCTTCTCTCTTTGTCAGATATCGTTCATATTAAACTTGTTTTCGTCTTTAATATTTAATAACGGCCTCTATGTTGGCTTTGAGAAAGCATCAGCTATTGTGGACAATACAAGAGAATATAGGTTTTTGTAGCTGAGAATCTGCAAGGTAAATATATACATTAGTTTGACACTGGAAAGCTCTATGAAATATGGTCTCTATGATTCCTGGGAGAAAACATCATAATATAGATATTACTGTAATAAATATACATATAGTTGTTTCAACTAATAATTATTGAGTAACTGGTTCTACAGTTCACTTTACTTTTCAGTCCAAGTATTACCTTGAATTTAACGTTTTTAATTGGCCCAAACTTAACTTCAATTAGTGAAAACTTTATTTAAAATTATGTGTGCTCAACTTGTCTCGATGGTTCATTCAGCAAAAAAATATGTATTATTTTGGCGTATTTAACTAAACAAAGCTGTAGAACTAGTGAATAAATAATTGTAAATTGAGACCACTAACACAAAATACTTAATTTGACAGAGGCTCGTTGTTTGTTTAAAAGGTTTTAGTACAAAACAGGAGAATAATGGTTTGTGTGGTTGGTAGCTCTTGTGTAAGTGTGTTGGAACAGAGTCCAGTGGACCTGGGTCTGTTGTGAGATCAGAGGCCTGGGAGTGGCCAGCCAGGAGCTCAACCAGTTTTACTGTCTCTCGCTCTCCTTCTTCCTCTCTCTCCGTCTTTCTCTCTCCTTCTTTCTCTCTCTCTCTCTCGCTCTCTCTCTCTCTCTCTCTTTCTCTCTCTCTCTCTCTCTCCTTTCCCTCTCTTCTCTCTTGCTCTCTCTCTCTCTCTCTCCTTTCTCTCTCTTCACTCTTGGTCTCTCTCTCTCTCTCTCTCCTTCTTTCTCTCTCTCTGTCTCTGTCTCTCTCTCTCTTTCTCTCTCTCTCTCTCTCTCTCTCTCTCTCTCCTTTCCCTCTCTGTCTCTCTCTCTCTCTCTCTCTCTCTCTCTCTCTCCTTTCCCTCTGTCTCTGTCTCTGTCTCTCTCTCTCTCTCTCTCTCTCTCTCTCTCTCTCTCTCTCTCTCTGTCTCTGTCTCTGTCTCTCTCTCTCTGTCTCTCTCTCTCTCTCTCTCTCTCTTTCTCTCTCTCTCTCTCTCTTTCTCTCTCTCTCTCTCTCTCTCTCTCTCTCTCTCCTTTCCCTCTCTGTCTCTGTCTCTGTCTCTCTCTCTCTCTCTCTCTCTCTCTCCTTTCCCTCTGTCTCTGTCTCTGTCTCTGTCTCTCTCTCTCTCTCTCTCTCTCTCTCTCTCTCTCTCTCTGTCTCTGTCTCTGTCTCTCTCTCTCTTTCTCTCTCTCTCTCTCTCTCTCTCTCTCTCTCTCTCTCTCTCTCTCTCTCTGTCTCTGTCTCTCTCTCTCTCTCTTTGTTTTTCTCTCTCTCTCTCCTTTCCCTCTGTCTCTGTCTATGTCTCTCTCTCTCTCTCTCTCTCTCTCTCTCTCTCTCTCTCTCTCTCTCTCTCTCTCTCTCTCTCTCTCTCTCTCTCTCTCTTTGTTTCTCTCTCTCTGCCCTCCATTTCCTTTACTCTACAGGCAGAACATTTACAGAAGGCCTGTCAATAAATGTAAGAATGTGTTTTCATTTGTACCAGATAAACATAATATAAATTATTATCTCAATCCGACAGGTTGGGACCTTTTCCATTTTAATTCAGTCAATAAGTAAATTGAAATTCCAAAACAAATTTATATTCCAATTTTCCTCATTCAATGTTTTGTGTGTTTACTGTAATTTTATTTTATAACGCCTTCTTTACATCAGCAGTTGTCACAGATACCCAGCCTCCTAAAAGTGCGTCTCAGTGCTAGAGGCATCCCTACAGACCCCGGTTCGATTCCAGGCTGTATCACAACCGGACGTGATTGGAAGTCCCATAGGGCGGTGCACAATTGGCCCAGCGTCATCCGTGTTAGAGTTTGGCCGGGGTAGGCCGTCATTGTAAATAAGAATTTGTTCTTAACTGGCTTGCCTAGTTAAATAAAAGTTAAAAAAAATAGAAAAAATAAAAAGAAAGCAGGAACCTAGAGGAACCAGGCTCTGAGGGGTGGCCAGTCCTCTTCTGACTGTACCGGGTAGACAGGAACCAGACTCTGAAGGGTGGCCAGTCCTCTTCTGGCTGTACCGGGTAGACAGAAACCAGACTCTGAGGGGTGGCCAGTCCTCTTCTGGCTGTACCAGGTAGAGAGGAACCAGGCTCTGAAGGGTGGCCAGTCCTCTTCTGGCTGTACCGGGTAGAGAGGAACCAGGCTATGAGGGGTGGATAGTCCTCTTCTGGCTGTACCAGGTAGAGAGGAACCAGGCTCTGAGGGGTGGCCAGTCCTCTTCTGGCTGTACCGGGTAGAGAGGAACCAGGCTCTGAGGGGTGGCCAGTCCTCTTCTGGCTGTACCGGGTAGAGAGGAACCAGGCTCTGAGGGGTGGTCAGTCCTCTTCTGGCTGTACCGGGTAGAGAGGAACCAGGCTCTGAGGGGTGGCCAGTCCTCTTCCGACTGTACCGGGTAGACAGGAACCAGACTCTGAGGGGTGGCCAGTCCTCTTCTGGCTGTACCGGTAGACAGGAACCAGACTCTGAGGTTCTGGCTGTATATGGGCTATAGGTCTTTCCATTCCAAGCACCAAAACAAATGATTAAAATGCCACGTGCCACCATAACCCAGCTGGGGTTGGTTCTGCCCAAAGCTCCCCTCTCTTCTCTTCTCCTCTCTTCTCTTCTTCACAGCTGGGCCCGGTTTATTGACTAGAACTCTCTAACACAGTTGAGTATGAGAGAAGAGGCTACATCCCAAATCGCACCCCATTTCCTATACCAGAGTCCCTCACCACACCACACCACACCACAGCCCAACTCCATTCAGCAGGATGATGTGACGAGGCACTAAAGATACCGTGGGAGTACAAGGCATTTCAAAAAAATATATATTTAAATACAAATGTGTAATTAATGTATTGATTTTTGACTTTCCAGAAGTCTGTGTTTTCTGGCGAACCAGGTTGGTTGTTTAGAAGTGAGACCTCATGGGGATTTTGTTGTATGTAGAATCTAGTGGATTGTGGTCTGAGTTAACGAGCTGACCGAGACACATGACCCCCCATGACCAAGAAATATGGCCGTGGAAATTGGAGCTTGTTCACATAAAGCCTCCTTGATCAATCCCATTCATGTCACCATCCTGGTCCCCAACCCTGTATATAGCCTCCACATTGACTCTGTACCGTAATACCCTGTATATAGCCTCCACATTGACTCTGTACCGTAATACCCTGTATATAGCCTCCACATTGACTCTGTACCGTAATACCCTGTATATAGCCTCCACATTGACTCTGTACTGGTACCTCCCTGTATATAACCTCCACACTGACTCTGTACCGGTACCCCCTGTATATAGCCTCCACATTGACTCTATACTGGTACCCCCTGTATATAGCCTCCACCATAATTTGCAAATAAATTCATTACAAATCCTACAATTAAAAATCCTACAATGTGATTTTCTGGATTTTTTTTCTCATTTTGTCTGTCATATTTGAATTGTACCTATGATGAAAATTACAGGCCTCTCTCATCTCTTTAAGTGGGAGAACTTGCACAATTGGTGGCTGACTAAATACTTTTTTGCCCCACTGTATCAGTATACTTCAGTATGGTGGTTATATCAGTATGGGGGTAATATCAGTATGGTGGTTATATCAGTATGGGGGTAATATCAGTATGGGGGTTATATCAGTATGGGGGTAATATCAGTATGGTGGTTATATCAGTATGGGGGTTATATCAGTATGGGGGTTATATCAGTATGGGGGTTATATCAGTATGGGGGTTATATCAGTATGGTGGTTATATCAGTATGGGGGTTATATCAGTATGGGGGTTATATCAGTATGGGGGTTATATCAGTATGGGGGTTATATCAGTATGGTGGTTATATCAGTATGGTGGTTATATCAGTATGGGGTTTATATCAGTATGGGGGTTATATCAGTATGGGGGTTATATCAGTATGGGGGTTATATCAGTATGGGGGTTATATCAGTATGGGGGTTATATCAGTATGGGGGTTATATCAGTATGGGGGTTATATCAGTATGGGGGTTATATCAGTATGGGGGTTATACCAGTATGGGGGTTATATCAGTATGGTGGTTATATCAGTATACTTCAGTATGGTGGTTATATCAGTATGGGGGTTATATCAGTATGATGGTTATATCAGTATGGTGGTTATATCAGTATGGGGGTTATATCAGTATACTTCAGTATGGTGGTTATATCAGTATGGGGGTTATATCAGTATGATGGTTATGTCAGTATGGTGGTTATATCAGTATGGGGGTTATATCAGTATGGGGGTTATATCAGTATGGTGTTTATATCAGTATGGGGGTTATATCAGTATGGGGGTTATATCAGTATGGTGGTTATATCAGTATGGTGGTTATATCAGTATGGGGGTTATATCAGTATGGGGGTTATATCAGTATGGTGGTTATATCAGTATGGGGGTTATATCAGTATGGTGGTTATATCAGTATGGGGGTTATATCAGTATGGGGGTTATATCAGTATGGTGGTTATATCAGTATGGGGGTTATATCAGTATGGGGGTTATATCAGTATGGGGGTTATATCAGTATGGGGGTTATATCAGTATGGGGGTTATATCAGTATGGGGGTTATATCAGTATGGGGGTTATATCAGTATGGGAGTTATATCAGTATGGGGGTTATATCAGTATGGGGGTTATATCAGTATGGGGGTTATATCAGTATGGGGTTATATCAGTATGGGGGTTATATCAGTATGGGGGTTATATCAGTATGGTGGTTATATCAGTATGGTGGTTATATCAGTATGGGGGTTATGTCAGTATGGGGGTTATATCAGTATGGTGGTTATATCAGTATGGGGGTTATATCAGTATGGGGGTTATATCAGTATGGTGTTTATATCAGTATGGGGGTTATATCAGTATGGGGGTTATATCAGTATGGGGGTTATATCAGTATGGTGGTTATATCAGTATGGTGGTTATATCAGTATGGGGGTTATATCAGTATGGGGGTTATATCAGTATGGTGGTTATATCAGTATGGGGGTTATATCAGTATGGTGGTTATATCAGTATGGGGGTTATATCAGTATGGGGGTTATATCAGTATGGTGGTTATATCAGTATGGGGGTTATATCAGTATGGGGGTTATATCAGTATGGGGGTTATATCAGTATGGGGGTTATATCAGTATGGGGGTTATATCAGTATGGGGGTTATATCAGTATGGGGGTTATATCAGTATGGGAGTTATATCAGTATGGGGGTTATATCAGTATGGGGGTTATATCAGTATGGGGGTTATATCAGTATGGGGGTTATATCAGTATGGGGGTTATATCAGTATGGGGGTTATATCAGTATGGTGGTTATATCAGTATGGTGGTTATATCAGTATGGGGGTTATGTCAGTATGGGGGTTATATCAGTATGGGGGTTATATCAGTATGGGGGTTATATCAGTATGGGAGTTATATCAGTATGGGGGTTATATCAGTATGGGGGTTATATCAGTATGGTGGTTATATCAGTATGGGGGTTATATCAGTATGGTGGTTATATCAGTATGGTGGTTATATCAGTATGGGGGTTATATCAGTATGGGGGTTATATCAGTATGGGGGTTATATCAGTATGGGGGTTATATCAGTATGGGGGTTATATCAGTATGGTGGTTATATCAGTATGGGGGTTATATCAGTATGGTGGTTATATCAGTATGGGGGTTATATCAGTATGGTGTTTATATCAGTATGGGGGTTATATCAGTATGGGGGTTATATCAGTATGGGGGTTATATCAGTATGGGGGTTATATCAGTATGGTGTTTATATCAGTATGGTGTTTATATCAGTATGGGGGTTATATCAGTATGGTGGTTATATCAGTATGGGGGTTATATCAGTGTGGTGTTTATATCAGTATGGTGGTGATATCAGTATGGGGGTTATATCAGTATGGGGGTTATATCAGTATGGGGGTTATATCAGTATGGGGGTTATATCAGTATGGGGGTTATATCAGTATGGTGGTTATATCAGTATGGGGGTTATATCAGTATGGGGGTTATATCAGTATGGGGGTTATATCAGTATGGTGTTTATATCAGTATGGGGGTTATATCAGTATGGGGGTTATATCAGTATGGGGGTTATATCAGTATGGTGTTCATATCAGTATGGTGTTTATATCAGTATGGGGGTTATAGCAGTATGGTGGTTATATCAGTATGGGGGTTATATCAGTATGGGGGTTATATCAGTATGGTGTTTATATCAGTATGGTGGTGATATCAGTATGGGGGTTATATCAGTATGGGGGTTATATCAGTATGGTGGTTATATCAGTATGGGGGTTATATCAGTATGGTGGTTATATCAGTATGGGGGTTATATCAGTATGGGGGTTATATCAATATGGGGGTTATATCAGTATGGGGGTTATATCAGTATATGCTCATAAAAAGCGATTCCACCGACATCTCATAATGAATTTTAACGACACAAAAAGATCCCACCGTGTCTAGCGTATTTTGTTTTGTCAAAATGTGTAAAGTTTTCCCGAAACATTTTCTGTTTCCGTCAGGCCTGTCATTGCACTTCTCATCCGCCGTGTACTCTACTTGCATAAAATGGTTGGATGGAAACCAGGTTATTGAAAATCTTTACAGACAGCTAACTTCCGTGTAAACGGAGCCATGACAAAGCTACAACGATGGAAACTCACTGCTCTGGCTGTGGATCTGGCTGAGATCAGATAGGGCCTTTCGATTTGTATGGAGAGCCTTTAGTCTCCTTCTCTATTTACTATAGGTCTACTGTGCTTGAATGCAGCTGTTGTAGCAGTAGGCAAAGTAAATCTTCATCTGAGATCATTCTATGAGATTTAAATGGCCAGACCTTTATCTTTCTTTGTTGTTTGTTTACAGTAGTGCTATCTTCAGCCTCAAACAAAGACAGCAATATGGAGGAAACCTGGGGCTCTGGGGCCAATAAGAGAGTTTATATTTGCAGCTATGCTGTGCTAGGTAGCTGAAGAAGGCTGATGTTTCCTGGAACACAGACCGCAGTGCCTTCAGAAAGTATTCATACACCTCGACTTAACACATTTTGTTGTGTTACAGACCAAAATTCAAAATGGATTACATTGATTTTCTTCTCACACATCGACACACAATAACCCATAATGACATCACAATAACCCATAACGACATCACAATAACCCATAACGACATCACAATAACCCATAATGGCATCACAATACCCCATAATGACATCACAACACCCCATAATGACATCACAATACCCCATAATGACATCACAATACCCCATAATGACAACACAATACCCCATAATGACATCACAATACCCCATGATGACATCACAATACCCCATAATGACATCACAATACCCCATAATGACATCACAATAACCCATAATGACATCACAATAACCCATAACGACATCACAATAACCCATAACGACATTACAATAACCCATAACGACATCACAATAACCCATAATGGCATCACAATAACCCATAATGGCATCACAATAACCCATAATGACATCACAATAACCCATAACGGCATCACAATAACCCATAATGACATCACAATAACCCATAACGACATCACAATAACCCATAACGACATCACAATAACCCATAACGACATCACAATAACCCATAACGACATCACAATAACCCATAACGACATCACAATAACCCATAACGACATCACAATAACGCATAATGACAAAGTGAAAATATGTTTATTTTTATTGAAAATTAAATACAGAAATAGTACACCCCTTAGAATCACCTTCGGCAGCCTTTTACAGCTGAGAGTCTTTTTGGGTAAAATCTTAGTCTCTAAGCGGTTTGCACGCCTGCATTGTATAATTGTTAGATTAATTTAGTTCTTATGTGTTCATTAACCAATTCAATTAAAACACTCTGTCCGTTTCTAAGAATTCGTAAGGCTCTTATTTGCATAAAATGGACAGAGACCAGCCACCAAAATGAGCCAATAGCGTTTATTCTCGAGAGCTCTGCTCATAATACCATGTACATTGGTTTATATACCTTACATTTCATCATAAATGTCCCTCCTCCTCTCAGATACAATGGCAATATAGTTCACAAGCCTCCTCACATTGTCTGCCACCTGTTAAACAATCTACTACAAGCCCATGGTCTCTCCCCTCCCTGGGTGGGGACAGAATGTCCTGTAAGGAACACAGTATTCCAGCCAGTCTGACGTTAGCTCCATTCGTTTCTAACAAGGAACAGAAAGTGCTTGTTCTAATTCTTGACTAAAACTACACACATTATATTCAGTGTTTTGATTATAATAAGATTCATACATTCATACAGTGACAGGGTAGTATTCTGTTTAGTTATAGTTCTAAGTTAAATGTATACATAATTTAGTCATTTTTCATATAAATCACATAACAATAATATTTGCACATTATTATTTCAAACATTCTTCAAGCTCTTGTCCTAGACATTCAAGATGTAACTAGGCCCCTCAGGAACGTTCAATGTTGTTCAATGGGGATGCCAAGTGGTCTAAGGCATCTCAGTGCTAGAGGCGTCATTAGAGACCCTCGTTCGATTCCAGGCTGTATCACAACTGGCTGTGATTGGAAGCCCCACAGGGCAGCGCACAATTGGCCCAGCGTCGTGCGGGTTAGGGTTTGGCCGGGCTAGGCCATCATTGTAAATAATAATTTGTTCTTAACTGAACTAGTTACATAAAGGTTAAATAAAGAAATAAAGTCTTGGTAAGCAACTCCAGTGTATATTTGGCTTTGTGTTTTAGGCTATTGTCTGAAAGGGGAATTCATCTCCAAGTGTCTGGTGGAAAGCAGACTGAACCAGGTTTTGCTGTAGAATTTTTCCTGTGCTTAGCTCCATTACGTTTATTTTTTATCCTGAAAAATGCCTCAGTCCTTAACGATGACAAGCATACCCATCACATGATGCAGCCACCACTATGCTTGAAAATATAGAGTGGTTCTCAGTAATGTGTTCTATTAGATTTGCCCCAAACAGCACTTTGTCTGCTTGGATGAAAGGTGCCCAGTGGTGCCCAGAGGAAACGGCTTGCTCCTCAGTCCCAGTTGCTAATATATGCATATTATTATTAGTATAGAAAACACAGAAAAATCTCTGAAGTTTCTAAAACTGTTTGAATGATGTCTGTAAGTATAACAGAAGTCATATGGCAGGTAAAAACCTCAGAAGAAATCCAAACAGGAAGTGAGAAATCTGAGGTTGGTCGATTTTCAACCCAGGCCCTATTGAATTCACATGTGGGATATGGATGAAGTTGCACTTCCTAGGGCTTCCACTAGATGTCAACCGTCTTTAGAAACTTGAATGAGGCTTCTACTGTGTTATTGGCCTGAGTAAGAGCTGAATGAGTCAGGTTACTATCAGAGAGCCATTTCCTGGTCACGTGCATTTCACATGATATCGACCTGCGTTCCATGGCTCCTCTACACACAAAGGAATTCTCCGGTTGGAACATTATTGAAGATTTATGATAAAAACATCCTAAGGATGGATTCTATTGTCACGCCCTGGTCGAAGTATTTTGTGTTTATCTTCATTTATTTGGTCAGGCCAGGGTGTGGCATGTTTTTTTTTTATGTGGGGTGTTTTGTCTTGGGATTTTCGTACGTATTGGGATTGTGGCTTAGTGGGGTTTTCTAGGTAAGTCTATGGCTGTCTGAATTGGTTCTCAATTAGAGGCAGGTGATTATCGTTGTCTCTGATTGGGAACCATATTTAGGCAGCCATATTCTTTGAGTGTTTCGTGGGTGATTGTTCATGTCTCTGTGTTTGTTGTCACCAGATAGGCTGTTTCGGTTTTCACGTTACGTTTATTGTTTTTGTATTGATCGTGTTTCGTCTTCATTAAACATGTATCAAAATTACCACGCTGCGTTTTGGTCTGACTCTCTTTCACCCGAAGAAAACCGTAACATCTATACTTAGTTTGAAATGTTTCTTCGACCTGTAATATGACCTTTTGAAGTTTTTGTCCACAGTAATGCGAGACCTGCATGTGTACGCGCTAACAAAAGTAGCTACTTGGACATAAATAATGGGCATTATCGAACAAATCAAGCATTTATTGTGGAACTGGGATTCCTGGGAGTGCATTCTGATGAAGGTCATCAAAGATAAGAGAATATTTATAATGTGATTTCTGGTTTCTGTTCACTCCAACATGGCGGATAATTTTATTATTTTTCTGAGCGCCGTCTCAGATTATTGCATGGTTTGCTTTTTCCGTAAAGTTTTTTAGAAATCTGACACAGCGGTTGCATTAAGGAGAGGTATATCTTTATTTCCATGTCTAAGAATTGTATTTTCATTGACATTTATAATGAGTATTTCTGTTGAATCGATGTGGCTATGCAAAATCACTGGATGTTTTTGGAACTAGTGAACGTAACGCGCCAATGTAAACTCAGATTTTTAAAAATATAAATATGAACTTTATCAAACAAAACATACATGTCTTGTGTAACATGAAGTCCTATGAGTGTCATCTGATGAAGATCATCAAAGGTTAGTGATTAATTTTATCTCTATTTCTACTTTTTGGGACTCCTCTCTTTGGCTGGAAAAATGGCTGTTTTTTTCTGTGGCTTGGCTCTGACCTAACATAATCGTTTGTGGAGCTTTCGCTGTAAAGCCTACTTGAAATTGGACACTCTGGTTGGATTAACAACAAGATTACCTTTAAAACAGTATAAGATACATACATGTATGTTTGATGAATTTTAATTATGAGATTTCTGTTGTTTTGAATTTGTCGCCCTGCACTTTCACTGGCTGTTGTCATATCATCCCATTAAAACGTATTGCTCCTACCTGAGACGCAGATGTCTCAACTAGACACCTGGAAATGCAAATGCGCTACGCTAAATGCTAAATGTACTCGTTAAAACTCAAACGTTCATTAAAACACACATGCAGGGCATTGAATTAAAGCTACACTCGTTGTGAATCTAGCCAACAAGTCAGATTTTTAAAATGCTTTTCGGAGAAAGCATGAGAAGCTATTATCTGATAGCATGCAACACCCCGAAATACCTGAAGGCGACGTAAACAAAATAATTAGCGTAGCCGGCGCTACACAAATAGCAGAAATAAAATATAAAACATTCATTACCTTTGACGAGCTTCTTTGTTGGCACTCCTATATGCCCCATAAACATCACTATTGGGTCTTTTTTTCGATTAAATCGGTCCATATATACCCAAAATATCCATCTATGGAAACTGTGTGATTCAGAAAAAAACAGTTTCAAAACGCACCGTCATTTTTTAAAATTAAAAAAGTCGACAATAAACTTTCACAAAACACTTCGAAATACTTTTGTAATCCAACTTTAGGTATTAGTAAACGTTAATAATCTATCAAATTGAACAGTGTATTCAATAGCTCCACGTCTTCAAATCATGTTTGGGAAATCTCTCTTCCAAGACGTCCTGTCGGAGACCGGAAGGAATGGAATCTTTCTCCTTTGTTTGACCAAGGAATAACTCCCAGGAAATTGACAAGACTGGCGACATCGTGTGGAAGCTGTAGGAATTGCAATCTTGGCCCCATTTAATTTGGTGTCCCTTAAACAATACATGCAAGTGGCGCATGGATATTTTTTTCAGTTTTCAGTGACCAGTTTTTCTTGCGCTTTTCGATGAAACACACGCTCTGTTATAGTCACAGACGTGATTTAACCAGTTTCAGAAACTTCAGAGTGTTTTCTATCCACACATACTAATCATATGCATATACTATATTCCTGGCATGAGTAGCAGGACGCTGAAATGTTGCGCGATTTTTAACAATGTTCGAAAAAGGAGGGGGTAGACGGAAGAGGTTTTAACGGGATCGCAGCCCTGAGAAGTTTAACTGACTTGCCTAGTTAAAATAAAAGGTTAAATAAACAGTCCTTGTGCCATTTGATGAATGGAAAGAGACACCTGTACAGAACAACACAGTGTAATGACATGCAGCGATTGTCATTGGCCTGAATTAATTAATGCACCTTGTTTGACAAAATTACATTTTTGGCAGAAAGAAAAGTTGGGACACCTGAAAACGGACTGAGATAAAGGACTGTCTCAGGATGCAACCACCGGGATTATATACACTGCTCAAAAAAATAAAGGGAACACTTAAACAACACAATGTAACTCCAAGTCAATCACACTTCTGTGAAATCAAACTGTCCACTTAGGAAGCAACACTGATTGACAATACATTTCACATGCTGTTGTGCAAATGGAATAGACAACAGGTGGAAATTATAGGCAATTAGCAAGACACCCCAATAAAGGAGTGGTTCTGCAGGTGGGGACCACAGACCACTTCTCAGTTCCTAAACTTCCTGGCTGATGTTTTGGTCACTTTTGAATGCTGGCGGTGCTTTCACTCTAGTGGTAGCATGAAACGGAGTCTACAACCCACACAAGTGGCTCAGGTAGTGCAGCTCATCCAGGATGGCACATCAATGCGAGCTGTGGCAAGAAGGTTTGCTGTGTCTGTCAGCATAGTGTCCAGAGCAGGGAGGCGCTACCAGGAGACAGGCCAGTACATCAGGAGACGTGGAGGAGGCCGTAGGAGGGTAACAACCCAGCAGCAGGACCTCTACCTCCGCCTTTGTGCAAGGATGAGCAGGAGGAGCACTGCCAGAGCCCTGCAAAATGACCTCCAGCAGCCCACAAATGTGCATGTGTCTGCTCAAACGGTCAGAAACAGACTCCATGAGGGTGGTATGAGGGCCCGACGTCCACAGGTGGGGGTTGTGCTTACAGTCCAACACTGTGCGGGACATTTGGCATTTGCCAGAGAACACCAAGATTGGCAAATTCGCCACTGGCGCCCTGTGCTCTTCACAGATGAAAGCAGGTTCACACTGAGCACGTGACAGACGTGACAGAGTCTGGAGATGCCGTGGAGAACGTTCTGCTGCCTGCAACATCCTCCAGCATGACCGGTTTGGCGGTGGGTCAGTCATGGTGTGGGGTGGCATATCTTTGGGGGGCTGCACAGCCCTCCATGTGCTCGCCAGAGGTAGCCTGACTGCCATTAGGTACCGAGATGAGATCCTCAGACCCCTTGTGAGACCATATGCTGGTGTGGTTGGCCCTGGGTTCCTCCTAATGCAAGACAATGCTAGACCTCATGTGGCTGGAGTGTGTCAGCAGTTCCTGCAAGAGGAAGGCATTGATGCTATGGACTGGCCCGTCCGTTCCCCAGACCTGAATCCAATTGAGCACATCTGGGACATCATGTCTCGCTCCATCCACCAATGCCACGTTGCACCACAGACTGTCCAGGAGTTGGCGGATGCTTTATTCCAGGTCTGCGAGGAGATCCCTCGGGATATCATCCGCCACATTTCAGGAGCATTCCCAGGCGTTGTAGGGAGGTCATACAGGCACGTGGAGGCCACACACACTACTGAGCCTCATTTTGACTTGTTTTAAGGACATTACATCAAAGTTGGATCAGCCTGTAGTGTGGTTTTCCACTTTAATTTTGAGTGTGACTCCAAATCCAGACCTCCATGGGTTGATAAATTTGATTTCCATTGATAATTTTTGTGTGATTTTGTTGTCAGCACATTCAACGATGTAAAGAAAAAAGTATTTCATAAAAATATTTCATTCATTCAGATCTAGGATGTGTTATTTTAGTGTTCCCTTTATTTTTTTGAGCAGTGTATGTATATATATTTTAACCATGACACAGAGGTAGGGGTGTTCGTTTTAATATAGGAATAATCTTTAATTGTAATATTTAGCACTTTAACAGTACATATTCAAGTGTAAACAAATTAACATTATTTAGAGACACCCCCCCAACGTTTGACTTTGTTGTATTTAGTGGGACTCATGTCTATCATTCAGGGTGTCTGAGACCCCCCCCCCCCCCCTGTAATTCACACTGGTTATAGCTGGTTATAACTGGTTATAACTGGTTATAACAGGTTATAGCTGGTTATAGCTGGTTATAACTGGTTATAGCTGGTTATAACTGGTTAGCAGATGTTAATGCGAGTGTAGCGAAATGCTTGTGCTTCTAGTTCCGACAATGCAGTAATAACCAACGAGTAATCTAGCTAACAATTCCAAAACTAATACCTTATACACACAAGTGTAAAGGGATAAAGAATATTGAGTACAGTATATACATATGAGATGAGTATGTAAACAAAGTGGCATAGTTTAAAGAGGCTAGTGATACATGTATTACATAAAGATGCAGTAGATGATATAGAGTACAGTATATACATATACATATGAGATAAATAATGTAGGGTACGTAAACATTATATTAAGTAGCATTGTTTAAAGTGGCTAGTGATATATTTTACATCAATTCCCATTATTAAAGTGGCTGGAGTTGAGTCAGTGTGTTGGCAGCAGCCACTCAATGTTAGTGGTGGCTGTTTAACAGTCTGATGTCCTTGAGATAGAAGCTGTTTTTCAGTCTCTCAGTCCCAGCTTTGATGCACCTGCACTGACCTCGCCTTCTGGATGATAGCGGGGTGAACAGGCAGTGGCTCGAGTGGTTGTTGTCCTTGATGATCTTTATGGCCTTCCTGTGACATCGGGTGGTGTAGGTGTCCTGGAGGGCAGGTAGTTTGCCCCCGGTGATGCGTTGTGCAGACCTCACTACCCTCTGGAGAGCCTTACGGTTGTGGGCGGAGCAGTTGCCGTACCAGGCGGTGATACAGCCCGACAGGATGCTCTCGATTGTGCATCTGTAGAAGTTTGTGAGTATTTTTGGTGACAAGCTGAATTTCTTCAGCCTCCTGAGGTTGAAGAGGCGCTGCTGCGCCTTCTTCATGATGCTGTCTGTGTGGGTGGACCAATTCAGTTTGTCTGTGATGTGTACGCCGAGGAACTTAAAATGTGCTACCCTCTCCACTACTGTTCCATCGATGTGGATAGGGGGGTGTTCCCTCTGCTGTTTCCTAAAGTCCACAATCATCTCCTTAGTTTTGTTGACGTTGAGTGTGAGGTTATTTTCCTGACACCACACTCCGAGGGCCCTCACCTCCTCCCTGTAGGCCGTCTCGTCGTTGTTGGTAATCAAGCCTACCACTGTTGTGTCGTCCGCAAACTTGATGATTGAGTTGGAGGCGTGCGTGGCCACGCAGTCGTGGGTGAACAGGGAGTACAGGAGAGGGCTCAGAACGCACCCTTGTGGCGCCCCAGTGTTGAGGATCAGCGGGGTGGAGATGTTGTTACCTACCCTCACCACCTGGGGGCGGCCCGTCAGGAAGTCCAGTACCCAGTTGCACAGGGCAGGGTCAAGACCCAGGGTCTCGTGCTTGATGACGAGTTTGGAGGGTACTATGATGTTAAATGCTGAGCTGTAGTCGATGAACAGCATTCTCACATAGGTATTCCTCTTGTCCAGATGGGTTAGGGCAGTGTGCAGTGTGGTTGAGATTGCATCGTCTGTGGACCTATTTGGGCGGTAAGCAAATTGCAGTGGGTCTAGGGTGTCAGGTAGGGTGGAGGTGATATGGTCCTTGACTAGTCTCTCAAAGCACTTCATGATGACGGAAGTGAGTGCTACGGGGCGGTAGTCGTTTAGCTTAGTTACCTTAGCTTTCTTGGGAACAGGAACAATGGTGGCCCTCTTGAAGCATGTGGGAACAGCAGACTGGGATAGGGATTGATTGAATATGTCCGTAAACACACCAGCCAGCTGGTCTACGCATGCTCTGAGGGCACGGCTGGAGATACCATCTGGGCCTGCAGCCTTGCGAGGGTTAACACGTTTAAATGTTTTACTCACCTCGGCTGCAGTGAAGGAGAGTCCGCATGTTTTGGTTGCGGGCCGTGTCAGTGGCACTGTATTGTCCTCAATGCGGGCAAAAAAGTGATTTAGTCTGCCTGGGAGCAAGGCATCCTGGTCCGTGACTGGGCTGGTTTTCTTTTTGTAATCCGTGATTGACTGTAGACCCTGCCACATACCTCTTGTGTCTGAGCCGTTGAATTGCGATTCTACTTTGTCTCTATACTGACGCTTAGCTTGTTTGATTGCCTTGCGGAGGGAATAGCTGCACTGTTTGTATTCGGTCATGTTTCCGGTCACCTTGCCCTGATTAAAAGCAGTGGTTCGCGCTTTCAATTTCACGCGAATGCTGCCATCAATCCACGGTTTCTGGTTTGGGAATGTTTTAATCGTTGCTATGGGAACGACATCTTCAACGCACGTTCTAATGAACTCGCTCACCGAATCAGCGTATTCGTCAATGTTGTTGTCTGACGCAATACGAAACATATCCCAGTCCACGTGATGGAAGCAGTCTCGGAGCGTGGAATCAGATTGGTCAGACCAGCGTTGAACAGACCTCAGCATGGGAGCTTCTTGTTTTAGCTTCTGTCTGTAGGCAGGGAGCAACAAAATGGAGTCGTGGTCAGCTTTTCCGAAAGGAGTGCGGGGGAGGGCCTTATATGCATCGCGGAAGTTAGAATAGCAATGATCCAAGGTTTTACCAGCCCCTAGCTAGGTATGATTGTGTAAAACAATCTAAATGACTTTACATACAGGTGTAAAATAGGTTACTTGCTAGAACGTTTTTTTTAAAACCATCCTGCCTTAGACACTACCATTCCCATTGTTCCACTAGCAGCGATGCTAATGCTGTCTGTGGGGTAAGTAAATAAATAACCATCTGTTTTGGTAATTTTAGATAACATTATTTACATGTCTAATGATGTTTTGATAAGAATGAAGTTGATATTTTGCTACGACTATTGGTTTTTCCAGTAGGTTCTACATATATGTAAAATATGTTGGTTGTACGAGGGTTAAGGATAGCTGGGAGTGACAACTGCAAATGTTCCAAACATAACCCCTCTTACTGACCCCAGAACCATGTCCTAAACATAAACACCTCTTACTGACCCCAGACCGAATGGTTTCCTCCATTGTTCTGTCTTTGTTTGAGGCTGATATGTCCTCTGAGGTTTCCGCTTGACAGCGGTTTGATTCCACACATCAGATACACTTTTAAATCACATGTTTTGTGGAATACTTTGCTCTACAAAATTCATAAAATTCAACAAAATAATGTTTTTATTTTGTCATGTAAATATTTTCTGAAGACAAACACAAACCCCTTCAGGATTTGCCATTATTACTTTATGAGTGTCCTCTAAACAGAAGGTTTGTTTAATCTCCTCTAAACAGAAGGTTTGTTTAATCTCCTCTAAACAGAAGGTTTGTTTAATCTCCTCTAAACAGAAGGTTTGTTTAATCTCCTCTAAACAGAAGGTTTGTTTAATCTCCTCTAAACAGAAGGTTTGTTTAATCTCCTCTAAACAGAAGGTTTGTTCCATCTCCTCTAAACAGAAGGTGTGTTTAATCTCCTCTAAACAGAAGGTTTCTTCCATCTCCTCTAAACAGGTTTGTTCCATCTCCTCTAAACAGAAGGTTTGTTTAATCTCCTCTAAACAGAAGGTTTGTTTAATCTCCTCTAAACAGAAGGTTTGTTCCCTCTCCTCTAAACAGAAGGTTTGTTTAATCTCCTCTAAACAGAAAAAAATCAAGGTGTCCGAATACTCTTCGAAGGCACTGTATGTCAGCCCCATGTCAGCTTTCCCTAGTCTGCCTCGCTGCTGCTGAAGTGCGGCGTGGTGTAGTGTGCACTTGTGCAGAGTTTTCACTTGCTTGTCCCCAGCCCATGCAGGGTCCTGGTCCGGGGCTGGTCCCTCTAATTAGATCTGTGGCTGGGGCCTTTGAAGCCTGGGGCAGGACCACAGCAGAACCACAGCAACACCACGGCACCCAGCCACAGCCGGGGTTACTGTGGTATCCTACAGGGTATGAGGAGACAACCAGAAGAACAGGGACATGCAGGGCTCGCTGTGGGAGTGGCTGTCGTTGGATCGATTCCTCTCTCTCTTTTTCCCCATTCTACGTATCTCTCTTTTTTACCCTCTGTCACTCTCTTTCCCTCTCCTTCTCCCTCCCTAGTCCCCTCTCTTTCTCCCACCCTAGTCCCCTCTCTTTCTCCCACCCTAGTCCCCTCTCTTTCTCCCTCTCTAGTCCTGTCTCTTTCTCTCTCTCTCACCCTCTCTCTCTCTTGCCCTCTTTTCTCTCTCTCTCTCTCTCTCTCTCTCGCCCTCTTTTCTCTCTCTCTCTCTCTCTCTCTCTCTCTCTCTCTCTCTCTTGCCCTCTTTTCTCTCTCTCTGTTCCAGACACTTGTCAACATCAGTTGTGTCACCCTGTCCCACTGCCACCACGTACTTCCTGTACTGAAACCAACAGGCAGGAGGTTGAGGCCAGAGAGGATGTCCGTACAGAATCTATCCATCTGAAATCAACAGGCAGGAGGTTGAGGCCAGAGAGAACCTCCCAACAGGATTGATCCGTCTGGTCAAATCAATCACTCCTGCTTATTCACATCATTCTAACACCCTTTTCTATTGATTCTACCCAAGTTTCTTCTTCCCTTATTGACTATAGCTTAGAGAGGTCAGAGGTGAATATATTGCCAGGTCTGTTCTCCATCTCTGTATCCAACTCTTATTTTTCAGGCATCTTTTTAGCCACATCTTACTCAATTCTCATCAATAGAGAAACGAAAGTTCACAGTTGGTTGCTTGAGGTCTCTGTAACAACACAGTTACAGCGGTGTTGATGTTTACCTTTGTTTTTTTGGAGGGTAAGTCATATTGTCACAGCCTATTTAAAGGAAGCAGGCTGTTATCCAGCATGAGTGCAGCTGCCAGAGGCAGTGGTGGTGAAATATAAATATAATAAGAACGTTTTTGAGCTGATGATTCCATTCTGAGCAGTGAAACATCGTCGTAGCGACCACATCGTGGCACACATGCAAGAAAAAAAGTACAGGCCTGACAGAGGAGATGAGAGGAGAGGAGAGGAGAGGAGAGGAGAGGAGAGGAGAGGAGAGGAGAGGAGAGGAGAGGAGAGAGGAGAGAGGAGAGGAGAGGAGAGGACAGGAGAGGACAGAGGAGAGGACAGCGGAGAGGACAGGAGAGAGGAGAGGAGAGGACAGAGGAGAGGACAGGAGAGAGGAGAGGAGAGGAGAGGACAGAGGAGAGGACAGAGGAGAGGAGAGGACAGAGGAGAGGACAGAGGAGAGGAGAGGAGAGGAGAGGAGAAGAGAGGAGAGGAGAAGAGAGGAGAGGGCAGAAGAGAGGAGAGGACAGAGGAGAGGAGAGGAGAGGAGAGGAGAGGAGAGGAGAGGAGAGGAGAGGAGAAGAGAGGAGAGGAGAGGACAGAGGAGAGGACAGGAGAGGACAGAGGAGAGGAGAGGAGAGGAGAGGAGAGGAGAGGACAGAGGAGAGGACAGGACAGGACAGGACAGGAGAGGAGAGGAGAGGAGAGGAGAGGAGAGGAGAGGAGAGGAGAGGAGAGGAGAGGACAGAGGAGAGGACAGGAGAGGACAGAGGAGAGGAGAGGAGAGGACAGAGGAGAGGACAGGACAGGACAGGACAGGAGAGAGGAGAGGAGAGGAGAGGACAGAGGAGAGGACAGAAGAGAGGAGAGGAGAGGAGAGGAGAAGAGAGGGCAGAAGAGAGGAGAGGAGAGGAGAGGAGAAGAGAAGAGAGGGCAGAAGAGAGAGGAGAGGAGAGGATCAATGCAGGGAGAGCGCAATAAAATATACAGTTGAAGTCGGAAGTTTACATACACCTTAGCCAAATACATTTAAACTCAGTTTTTCACAATTCCTGACATACATCCCAGTAAAAATTCCCTGTTTTAGGTCAGTTAGGATCACCACTTTATTTTAAGAATGTGAAATGTCAGAATAACAGTAGAGAGAATGATTTATTTCAGCTTTTATTTCTTTCATCACATTCCTAGTGGGTCAGAAGTTTACATACACTCAATTAGTATTTGGTAGCATTGCCTTTAAATTGTTTAACTTGGGTCAAACGTTTTGGGTAGCCTTCCACAAGCTTCCCACAATAAGTGTGGTGAATTTTGGCCCATTCCTCCTGACAGAGCTGGTGTAACTGAGTCAGGTTTGTAGGCCTCCTTGCTCGCACACGCTTTTTCAGTTCTGCCCACAAATGTTCTATAGGATTGAGGTCAGGGCTTTGTGATGGCCACTCCAATACCTTGACTTTGTTGTCCTTTAGCCATTTTGTATGCTTAGTGTCATTGTCCATTTGGAAGACCCATTTGCGACCAAGCTTTAACTTCCTGACTGATGTCTTGAGAAGTTGCTTCAATATATCCACATAATTTTCCTCACCTCGTGATGCCATCTATTTTGTGAAGTGCACCAGACCCTCCTGCAGCAAAGCACCCCCACAACATGATGCTGCCACCCCCGTGCTTCACAGTTGGGATGGTGTTCTTCGGCTTGCAAGCCTCCTCCTTTTTTCTCCAAACATAACGATGGTCATTATGGCCAAACAGTTCTATTTTTGTTTCATCAGACCAGAGGACATTTCTCCGAAAAGTACGATCGTGTGCAGTTGCAAACAAATCATGTGCAGTTGCAAACCGTAGTCTGGCTATTTCATGGTGGTTTTTGAGCAGTGGCTTCTTCCTTGCTGAGCTGCCTTTCAGGTTATTTCGATATAGGACTCGTTTTTACTGTGGATATAGATACTTTTGTACCTGTTTCCTCCAGCATCTTCACAAGGTCCTTTGCTGTTGTTCCTTTGCTGTTGTTTGATTTGCACTTTTCGCACCAAAGTACATTCATCTCCAGGAGACAGAATGCGTCTCCTTCCTGAGCAGTATGACGGCTGTGTGGTCCCATGGTATTTATACTTGCGTACTATTGTTTGTACAGATGAACGTGGTACCTTCAGGCGTTTGGAAATTGGTCCCAAGGATGAACCAGACTTGTGGAGTTCTACAATATTTTTTTCTGAGGTCTTGGCTGATATTTATTTATTTGTTTTCATTTTAAGGTGTGGATCAGCTCAATATTGCGGAAAGATTGTAGCTTCCATCAATGTAATTGTCTGCATCATTTTCAATCCCCCATATT